>NC_091325.1:8934670-8997170 GCF_038502225.1 Cherax quadricarinatus | reverse complement strand
CTAAGAACTATAGACCAATAGCTCTGACGTCCCACATCATAAAAATCTTTGAAAGAGTGCTAAGAAGCAGGATTGCAAATCACCTGGATTCCCAAAATCTGTACAATCCAGGGCAACATGGGTTCAGGGCAGGTCGCTCCTGCCTCTCACAACTACTGGATCACTATGAAATGGCCTTGGATGCACTGGAAGAAAATCATAATGCAGATGAAATATACACAGACTTTGCAAAAGCATTTGACAAATGCGATCATGGCGTAATAGCCCATAAAATACGTGCTAAAGGAATAACTGGGAAAGTGGGGAGATGGATCTTCAACTTCCTAACAAATCGAACACAAAGAGTAGTGGTCAACAGAGTTAAATCGGAGGCTGCCATAGTGAAGAGCTCTGTTCCACAAGGCACAGTACTCGCCCCCATCTTATTCCTCATCCTCATATCAGACATAGACAGAGATATACATCACAGCACCGTATCATCCCTTGCGGATGATACTAGGATCTGCATGAGGCTGTCATCTGCTGAGGACGCGGTTAACCTCCAAGAAGATATGAACAAAGTTTTCCAGTGGGCAACGGTAAACAATATGATGTTCAATGAGGACAAATTCCAACTACTCCGTTATGGAAAACTGGAGGAGATAATAACTAGAACAGAGTATACTACAGACTCTGGCCATACAATAGAGCGGAAAAATAATGTAAGGGACCTGGGAGTAGTAATGTTTGAGGATCTCACTTTTAAGGATCACAACAGTGCCACGATCGCACGTGCAAAGAAAATGATAGGATGGATAATGAGAACGTTCAAAACGAGAGATGATGATCCTTTTCAAATCACTTGTTCTCTCTAGGCTGGAATACTGCTGTACATTAACATCTCCATTCAAAGCAGGTGAAATCGCAGATCTAGAGAGTGTACAGAGATCCTTTACTGCACGTATAAGTTCTGTCAAGCACATTAACTACTGGGAACGCTTGGAAGCACTTGACTTGTACTCGTTGGAACGCAGGAGGGAGAGATATATCATAATCTACACTTGGAAAATCTTGGAAGGAACGGTCCCAAATCTGCACACAGAAATCACTCCCTACGAAAGTAAAAGACTGGGCAGGCGATGCCCCCAATTAAAAGTATGGGCGCCATTGGTACACTAAGGGAAAACACCATAAGTATCCGGGGCCCAAGACTGTTCAACAGCCTCCCATCAAGCATTAGGGGAATTGCCAATAAACCCCTGGCTGCCTTCAAGAGAGAGATGGACAGATACCTGAAGTCAGTGCCGGATCAGCCGGGTTGTAGCTCGTACGTTGGACTGCGTGCGGCCAGCAGTAACAGCCTAGTTGATCAGGCCCTGATCCATCGGGAGGCCTGGTCATGGACCGAGCCGCGGGGGCGTTGATCCCCGGAATAACCTCCAGGTAACCTCCAGGTAACCAGGGGTCAGGCTCGTCTGGCGCTTGCCTGGTCAACCAAGCTGTGGCTGCTGGCGGCTACTCCAAACTCCACCACTGCCATACTTCTATGAAATAAATGTCATACTCTGTTATTTAAAGAAAGATTCAGTGGCTTTGAATTCCAAAAATAAGGCACAAATTTTTGGGGGTTTCTAAAATAAAACGAGACATATAAACAGATATAAGCATCATGTATTCGAACATACCCTAAATAACCTGCTGATTTACGTAGTTTTTTCTATATTACTGTACATTAAAAAATTTCAAATACATTAAAAATATTAAGGTACGGGGACTCTTAAGTTTGACATAACACAACATTTAAAACCCTAAAACATTCAAAACTTTTAAATTCTAGAACTTTCAAAACAAGAGATGCCAGAGAACCTTCACAATTCATATAAACTCAATCAAACACCTGAATTACTAGGATCGCCTGACGTCCATCGATCTGAATTCCCTTGAACGTAGGCGAGAAAGATGCATCATAATCTACACCTGGAAGATTCTGGAGGGATTGGTTCCAAACCTGCACTATGGACTCACTCTCATGAAGACAAGAGGCTTATCAAACGGCGTAAGATACCCTTGTGAAAACCACAGGAGGGATGAGTAAACTTATAACAAACTCAATAAGAGTAAAGAGATCACGATTCTTCAACGCCCTCCCTTCATACATAAGGGATGTTGCCAACAAACCGCTTGCTTTCTGCAAACGGGAAATTGAGGAATTCCTGTATTCAGTTTCCAGTCAGCCTGGCTGTGGTGCATACGATGGACTGCGGGCACCACCAGTCCGTACAATCAAATCAACAACCAGGACACCTGGTCTGGGACCGGGCCTCGGGGGCGTTGACCTCCAGAAGCAACTCTGCCACCATTATTACTACCACCACTACCAGCACCTTCACCGGCATTACCACCACCACCACCACTCTCTCTTCACAGCAGGAGCTGTGGTCATGTGGTTATCTTGGGTCCGAGTTTCCGGTCCGACCATCGCCTTAAACACGTAACACGACCCAGCACTCACAGCCTCCCTCCAGCATCAGGAAGCGGAGGGAGGCCTTCAATGCCGGGAAGTCTTGGAGGGTTGCGGTGGGAGGAAGTGGGATTGAAGGGGTGTGGCTGCTGTGTTGAGAAATAGAAGTGATGGATGGAAGTGTTGTATGTTTGTCGGGAGGAATAAGTGTATTGTGATAGGTGTAGGAAACACGAAACAGGGGAGCACTACCAAACACTTGCTGGCTCGAAGAGGTAGATTCTGGACCCAAGTGACGCATCTAGAACGAGATCGAAAAAAAAAGACTCACGTTGTTGGACGAGCTTTCATTGGGACAACGTTTCGCTCTGCGAAAAGCTTTTAACAAATCATGGCTTGGTAAGGTTTGACAAAGAGCGATACGTTGCCTCAATAAAAGCTAGTCTTGTTCGTGTCTTTTCATCAGATTTCTTTTTATTCACACGCACCATTTTCCCTTCTACTATTTTTACATCCACAGTATTTTACTTGGCAGTTTGTTCTCAGCATATTAAACCTTGTTTTCATGTCGTTGCTGTCCTGTATATTTTCTAATTTACTAATACTGATCGCTTGTACTCGTTGGAACGCAGGAGAGATATATCATAATCTACACTTGGAAAATCCTGGAAGGAATGGTCCCGAATCTGCACACAGAAATCACTCCCTACGAAAGTAAAAGACTGGGCAGGCGATGCAAAATACCCCCAATTAAAAGTAGGGGCGCCATTGGTACACTAAGAGAAAACACCATAAGTGTCCGGGGCCCAAGACTGTTCAACAGCCTCCCATCAAGCACTAGGGTAATTACCAATAAATCCCTGGCTGCCTTCAAGAGAGAGCTGGACAGATACCTAAAGTCAGTGCCGGATCAGCCGGGTTGTGGCTCGTACGTTGGACTGCGTGCGGCAAGCAGTAACAGCCTGGTTGATCAGGCCCTGATCCACCGGGAGGCCTGGTCATGGACCGGGCCGCGGGGGCGTTGTTCCCAGGATATAGTCTCCAGGTAACCTAATTTACATCATCTTTATTAAAGATTACAATGACTTTTTTTTTCTTTTTACACTTCAATAGGATGCCCCTTCATCGTCCTAGGAATGATTGCTGATGAGTTACTAATTTTATCATTCTTCTCTGTATGTTTTTCAGTGCATTTATATCCGTCTTGAAATACAAGAAAGACCAGAACTGCGCCGTATAATCAAAACAAGACTTTACCATCGATATATGAATTTGCAGTATTTCCTTGGGAATTTTCCTACTTGAAGCAACAAGACCATTCGAAGAAGACCATTAGAGTCATATTTCTGTTAATAGAATCTTCTAAATCTTGCTGTTTTAAATTTCCTAACATTGAACTAACCCTTCCACTATTCTGACGTTACCGAGCATCCAGAGAAAAGCTGCCTACATCAACAGCTGTTCAACAGCCTCCCATCAAGCATTAGGGGAATTGCCAATAAACCCCTGGCTGCCTTCAAGAGAGAGCTGGACAGATACCTAAAGTCAGTGCCGGATCAGCCGGGCTGTGACTCGTACGTTGGACTGCGTGCGGCCAGCAGTAACAGCCTAGTTGATCAGGCCCTGATCCATCGGGAGGCCTGGTCATGGACCGGGCCGCGGGGGCGTTGATCCCCGGAATAACCTCCAGGTAACGGTCTGCCTCTGGAGAATTAGAAGTGTTTCAGGAGAGAAAACTAGAGGAAGCAGTATGCCACTATTTATTTCTTCATCTAAGTAGCTTACGTAAATTGTGAACAACAAAGGAATCAACACTCAGCCATGATGTAAGTGGCTTTCTTGATCCTCCATTTCGATTTCTTTCTATTTATGCAGTTTCTTCGTTGCTGATCACCTACTTATTCCTTGACCCAAGGAAGAGATCTTCCATTCGTTACCGTTCCATAAGATCATTTTTAACCCCGGAGGGTACCCAGGATAACCCAAGAAAGTCAGTGCGTCATCGAGGACTTATTATTTCCTTGGGGTCCTTAATCCCCCCAAGGAAGAGATCTTGTCAGGACATTACTGTCGAAATTTTCCACCACTCTTTGTGTGAACAGTTACCACCAGGCCCATACGGGTTAGAGTTTCCTTGTGACCATAATGAAAATAACAATAGCAACAACTATAATAAAAAAAAATAATAAATATTAGCTTTTACATTAATGCTTTTGAAAGGCCTTACCCAAATTCCACAAAAGTCAGATTTAATTGTTTTTCATCGTCCTTCTTTTCTAATGTTTTAATGAAAGAGTATATAAATTTATTATCTAAGAATAACTCAATTTGAATCCATGTTAAGAATCAGTTATAGAACTACATTCACCAAGTTGCATTAGATTATTGGTTCCAGTAATATGCAATCATTTTAGTAAGAGCCTTTTACTCCCGTATTCTAAATATTTATCACATTGACTTCCTTCCACTGTAAATGACACCCGTTTGTAGTGGTTTATTGATGAGACTAGTTATGAGTTAGCTGAATTCTTCTCTGCATTATTCATGAGCTCATTGTGGCCCGAACTTGACTAGTTAATGGTCCAAGTCGGATCGAAACTTCATCATAAATTTCAGTCTCCTGCATGCGAGTTATTTGTTTAATATCTTGATTATTGTAGAAGGACCACGTCACTAGTGAGTGATTTACTCTTTTCGTGTCCTCTAAAATAATTAACATCAATGATTTTGTTTGTATCTTAGTGTGTGAAAACAGATGCGTAAAGACGGTGACGGAAGTGGTGTTCGGGAGGAATGGAGAAAGTATGGTGAGGGATTAGGAGAGGAATGACTGATTGGTGGTGAGGGGTGTAGAAAGAATGGTGAATGGGGAGGGGTGGGAAAGGGATTATGTATCTAATCATATGTATCTAATCGCATTTAAATATTAAAAATAACAAGAGAAGGAAGTTCGCTCAGGAGACGATGGTAACTTTTAACAGCTTCTTAAAAACAATCCTTATTTTTTTAATGATTCTCATACTTACTGTCAAAAATTAAATTTTCTCACTCACACCTCTCTTTGGTCACACTTCACTCTTACACTTTGTCCCTACAGTCCCACATTACTGTCGCATTTTTTTTCACTTTATATACATTTTTTCCTTTGTTGTATTCTTTTCATTTCTCTCTATTATTAAACTTACTTTCCCTACATTTTTCTCTTCTTTTTTTCTTCTCTCATGTTTTCATCTTCGCACATTTTTCTCTTCCCTCTCCATACATCTCTCCTTCATCCAACTTTACAATACTACTCTCCTCTTTATTCTCTCTTTTTTTTTTTTTTACTTATTTTTCTGTTATCCCGTTCATCTCTTATCACTTTCTTCTTTTCTTCTTCCATCTCCAGAGAGAGCAAGAGACCGAGACAGACAGTGATGAATTACCTTGGTCTGTCTCCCTTGGGAGGAGGAACCATAGTGAGTGTTGACATAAAAGTTGGTAATGGCCAGCAGGAAATTAACAGCACGCGGAGTGTGTGGTATGGAAGGGTATGAGAGTGTGATGTGTTGTGGAGTGTTGAGAGGTTGAATGTAGGGGTTACTGATTTTATTTTATGACGTGTTGAGAGGATGACTGTGAGGGATGACGGTGTTTGTGGAATGTTAAGAGGGTGAGTGTGGGGTGGTCATGGGTACTCCTTTGTAAAGTGTTCAGAGTGGGTGTGTGTGTGTGGCGAGCAAGGATACCTAATAAGCCAATACAAATACACCAGGTTCTTTCATTTTCTCTCCAACTCTCTCTCTTTCTCTCTCTCTCTCTCTCTCTCTCTCTCTCTCTCTCTCTCTCTCTCTCTCTCTCTCTCTCTCTCTCTCTCTCTCTCTCTCTCTCTCTCTCTCTCTCTCTCTCTCTCTTTTCCTCTCGCCTTCCATCCCTCCTCCCTCCCTCCCTCCCAAAAATATTTTCATTGCGTTCAACACCACAGAAACACCACTTCTCCACCCCTGACTGTCCCTATCTCCCCTTTTACATCACTAGCCTCCCTCTATTCCCCCAAGAGTCGCGAGGGGAGAGAGGATAAGCGTGTTTCTGCGTGAGGATATCCCTAGCGTGCATCCGGAGGGAGGTGGAAGGGGAAACGGTAAGAGGGGAGTAGGGGACGGGGTACAAAACCAGGAGAAAAAGGGGAAAAGGACAGTTGTCGAGGTGTTGTGGCCACCTGGTCGTCAAGTTTACGGCACGACCACGTAGAGACGCGCTGACCCACTCATGGGGAAGGGACGGAGGGGAAATTTGTCAGGTGAGTAGAAGAGGGGAGGTAGTGGTGGTGAGGGGAAGTGAAATTGGAAACAAAATACAGATTTTTTTTTAATTTAGCAAAATTGGATACATCTGCAATGTGTGGTTACTGTATACTATATGAGAGAGAGAGACGGAAATTTAACAAAAAAAATTCTGCAACTACTTGCATTTTCGTCTCATATATTTTTATTATTATTATTATTATTATTAATAATAATAATAATAATAATAATAATAATAATAATAATAATAATAATAATAATAATATATCAAACTTAAACTATCGGAAAAGCTAAACTAATTGTCAGAGTGCAAAGAATAAGAATTATGGAGGAAAAAACAAATACCGTTAAGCACAGCGGTATGAATAAATCTGGTGAACAGATGCGAAGTAATGAAGAAACTGAGAAAGTAAAGTGTGAAATGGCAAGAATTAAGTAGACAACATATACAAAACAACACACACACACACACACACACACACACACACACACACACACACACACACACACACACACACACACACACACACACACACACACACACACACACACAGAAAATATGCGTTTATTTTAAATCCTGTAAATTATGTTGGCAAAAAAAGTGTTGTACCATTTTTATCCAAAAACTTTTTTGAGTTGGATACACAGTCTTTCAATTCAGATGTAAATGTAATAAAACACAATCATTTTTTTGAACTTAAAACAGCAGTAAAATATCCATTATACAATTAGAGAAGCAGCTAACATAAAGAGAACAATTATTTTACAGCGGCGATTATTTCATTACTCAACAACCTTATTACAAGCACAGGTAATGCCTCACCAGTTACATTATTACAAACACACACAGAGGCGGGGCCAGGAGCTATAACTCTCGTCTTGCAACCATAATTAGATGAGTACACACATACACACACACACACACACACACAGACCTGGACAGACTGGACACCTGGTCCAGCAAATGGCTTCTCGAATTTAATCCTGCCAAATGCAAAGTCATGAAGATAGGGGAAGGGCACAGAAGACCACAGACAGAGTATAGGCTAGGTGGCCAAAGACTGCAAACCTCACTCAAGGAGAAAGATCTTGGGGTGAGTATAACACCGAGCATGTCTCCGGAAGCACACATCAATCAGATAACTGCTGCAGCATATGGGCGCCTGGCAAACCTGAGAACAGCATTCCGATACCTTAGTAAGGAATCATTCAAGACACTGTACACCGTGTATGTCAGGCCCATACTGGAGTATGCAGCACCTGTTTGGAACCCGCACTTGATAAAGCACGTCAAGAAACTAGAGAAAGTACAAAGGTTTGCAACAAGGTTAGTTCCAGAGCTAAGGGGAATGTTCTATGAAGAAAGATTAAGGGAAATCGGCCTGACGACACTGGAGGACAGGAGGGTCAGGGGAGACATGATAACGACATATAAAATACTGCGTGGAATAGACAAGGTGGACAAGGACAGGATGTTCCAGGAGGGACACAGAAACAAGAGGCCACATTGGAAGTTGAAGACACAAATGAGTCAGAGAGATAGTAGGAAGTATTTCTTCAGTCATAGAGTTGTAAGGCAGTGGAATAGCCTAGAAAATGACGTAGTGGAGGCAGGAACCATACACAGTTTTAAGACGAGGTTTGATAAAGCTCATGGAGCGGGGAGAGAGAGGGCCTAGTAACAACCGGTGAAGAGGCGGGGCCAGGAGCTAGGACTCGACCCCTGCAACCACAAATAGGTGAGTACAAATAGGTGAGTACACACACACACACACACACACACACACAGGCCTTTGACACAGTTCCCCACAAGAGATTAGTGCAGAAGCTGGAGGATCAGGCACACGTAAAAGGGAGGGCACTGCAATGGATAAGGGAATACCTGACAGGGAGGCAGCAACGAGTCATGGTACGTGAAGAAGTATCACAGTGGGCGCCTGTTACGAGGGAATCCCACAGGGGCAGTTCTAGGACCAGTGCTATTTTTGATATATGTGAACGACATGATGGAAGGAATAGACTCTGAAGTGTCCCTGTTCGCAGATGACGTGAAGTTGATGAGAAGAATTAAATCGGACGAGGATGAGGCAGGACTGCAAAGAGACCTGGAGAGGCTGGACATGTGGTCCAGTAACTGGCTTCTGAATTCAATCCAGCCAAATGCAAAGTCATGAAGATTGGGAGGGCAAACAAGACCGCAGACAGAGTATGGGCTAGGTGGACGAAGACTACAGACCTCACTCAGGGAGAAAGACCTTGGGGTGACCATAACACCGAGCACATCACCGGAGGCACACATCAACCAAATAACCGCTGCAGCATACGGGCGCCTGGCAAACCTGAGAATAGCGTTCCGATACCTTAATAAGGAATCGTTCAAGACACTGTACACTGTGTATGTTAGGCCCATACTGGAGTATGCAGCACCAGTCTGGAACCCACACCTGTTCAAGCACGTCAAGAAGTTAGAGAAAGTACAAAGGTTTGCAACAAGGCTAGTCCCAGAGCTCAGGGGAATGTCGTACGAGGAAAGGTTAAGGGAAATCGACCTGACGACACTGGAGGACAGGAGGAATAGGGAGACATGATAACGACATACAAGATACTGCGGGGAATAGACAAGGTGGACAGAGATAGGATGTTCCAGAGAGGGGACACAGGGACAAGGGGTCACAACTGGAAGCTGAAGACTCAGACGAGTCACAGGGACGTTAGGAAGTATTTCTTCAGTCAGGTTGTCAGCAGTGGAATGCTGCAAGTAAGTTGAGGCAGGAGCCTACATAGTTTAGAAGTATGACAAGCCAGGAACAGAGAGAGGTCAGTAGCGATCGTGAGAGGCGGGGCAACGACATCACCTGCACACAAGTACACACAGGTGAGCACACACACACACACACACACAGTAACAAGGGGACACAGTTGGAAGCTGAAGACACAGATGAATCACAGGGATGTTAGGAAGTATTTCTTCAGCCACAGAGTAGTCAGTAAGTGGAATAGTTTGGGAAGCGATGTAGTGGAGGCAGGATCCATACATAGCTTTAAGCAGAGGTATGATAAAGCTCACGGCTCAGGGAGAGTGACCTAGTAGCGATCAGTGAAGAGGCGGGGCCAGGAGCTCGGACTCGACCCCCGCAACCTTAACTAGGTGAGTACAACTAGGTGAGTACACACACACACACACACACACACAGAGCAACACGTAAACAAACAAATTTCAAGAAAGCTTTTGTTGATAACCATCAGTGCCATTCAACACAGGAAAATATTACTGCTGCAAGTGTGACTGCTGCTGCTGCTGCTGCTGCTGCTGCTGCTGCTGCTACTGCTACTGCTGCTGGTGCTGGTGCTGGTGCTGGTGCTGCTGCTGCTGCTGCTACTGCTGCTGGTGCTGCTGCTGCTACTGCTACTGCTGCTGGTGCTGCTGCTACTGCTGCTGCTGCTGCTGCTGCTGCTGCTGCTGCTGCTGCTGCTGCTGCTGCTACTGGTGCTGGTGCTGGTGCTGGTGCTGCTGCTGCTGCCTGCTGCTCGCTGCTACGCTGGTGGTGGTGCGTGCGCTGCGCTAGCCGCTGCCACTGCGCACGCTGCTGCTGCTTGCCGCGCCTGCCTGTGCGCTGCACTGCTACTGCTGCGGTGCTTGGTGCCGCTCGCGCTGTTGCTGCTGCACTGCTACTGCCGCTGATTGCGCAGCCGCTGGCCGCGCTAAAGCGCTGCTAGCTCGCTGCTGCCGCTGCCGCAGCGCGCGTTGTTGCCTGCTACCGCTCTGCTGACTCGCGCGCGTCGCTGCTGCGCTGCTACTGCCACCGCCGCTGCGCGCTGCGCTGCGCTGCGCTGCCGCTAGCCGCGCACGCCACCCGCTGCTGCTGCCAGCAGCGCGCGCAACGCGCGCGCGCCGCGCTCGCTGCCGCGCGCTGCAGCGCTCGCTGCGCACGCGCACGCGCCGCTGCCGCCGCACGCGCGCTGCTGCGCGCACGCTGCTGCTGCTGCTGCTGCTGCTGCCGTAACGCTGCGCGCTGCTGCGCTGCTGCACGCTGCGCTGCTGCTACTGCTACTGCTGCTGCTGCTGCTGCTGCTGCTGCTGCTGCTGCTGCTGCTGCTGCTGCTACTGCTGCTGCTGCTGCTGCTACTGCTGCTGCTGCCACTGCTGCTGCTGCTACTGCTACTGCTGCTTTTTTCCCTCCACCTACAATTCTTCGTCTTTTTCTTCATTTGATGTTTATGTTACTGCTGCAGCTGCTATGGCTGAGGCTTCTTTTGTTTCAGCAGTTATGACTACAGTCTGCTGCTACGTTTACATCTATTGTGTTTGTTGTTTTTCTTCTGTTAATGATGTTAATTCGACTACTTGTTCGACTGCTTCCTCTATCACCATCACTGCTGCTGCTGTAACTTCACTATCTTTTTAGAGCTGCTGTTACTACTAATTCTATGATTTATACTACTACCAATACAACAACTACTACTGCTATTACTACTATTATTACTTCTACTATAACAGGTGGTATTGCTGTTTCTGTTATGCAACATATAATGACATGTCCTGATATAGGTAGTATTGGAACCAGTGTGACAAACTGAATTATGTGGTGATAATTCTGTCAGTAAAATGGTTGACATAATGGCCACTCCTAGAACCGCCAATACAATGCCCTTGTAACGACTTTCAATGCATCCCGTCACTATATAATAAAGTAACAAAGTTCAACACGTGCCCATCACCCACGTAACAAGATTTAACATATGTCCGTCGCCCATGTAAAAGGGTTCAACACATGTCTGCCTCTTATGTAACATACTTTAACATATGCCCGCAGAGCAAAGTTCAACAAGGGATAGTGTAGTTTACTGTCATGACTTCATCATCTATCACAAACATAATACATGAGCACAGACCACGGAATTACAATTGACTTTTACACCAAGAATGCTAGAGTGAAGGAACATTATCAGTAAGCTTAATGGTCCATGCTAGGTAGGCCTAGCACTCTCCCGCCCACACCCATTCATGTACCCGTTCAGCCTATATCTAAAGCTACCCAAAGTTTTCGCCACAATGATGCTACTCGGTAGTTTGTTCCACACAGCTACTGGCACCAAAACTTCTTTCGTGTGCGAGGCTTGGTCAAGGACCGGAACCCGGGGGCTTTGACTCTATAAACCTCCTCCAGGTATACTCCAGGTAGGTCTTCCATCAACTAAAGTTTTTGGGCCATAAATCACGTGTTAGGGAATAATGGTAGGAAATCAGGTTCGACTTAAGGAAGATGAGGGTAGCAACAAATCTTTAAATCCAGAGCTCGTGATCATTATCAGTATACCTCTTGAAGGATCCTTGAATCAAGAGCCTTGAATCAGTGTCAAGGTATCCCTCTTCAAGGATCCTTGAATCAAGATTCCTTGATCAGTATCAAGGCATCCCTACTAAAGGATCTTTGAATCAGTAGCTCTTAATCAGTATAAAGGCATCTCTCTTGAAGGATAATTTAATCAAGAAACCTTGATCAGTATCAAGGCATCCCTACTAAAGGATCTTTGAATCAATAGCTCTTAATCAGTATCAAGGCATCTCTCTTGAAGGATAATTTAATCAAGAAACCTTGATCAGTATCAAGGCATCCACTTTACTGGGTCTCCTCCCGTCAGCCACACAGTGAAGATGATCCGTGACTTGATGTATATGGCTGCGATTACAGCAGCCAACATTGTGATTAGTTTTGCCTTCGTCTTGGAAATTATTGGGAAATTTTGGTGTATGGCGGCAGGAACAGTGGTCGGTGTGGTTGTAGCAGCCGTGGTGTGGGAAATTGTATCGGCTCTATTGGTAGTTATTATATTGGTAAGGAGAAGGGAGGTTGGTGGTGGCGGTTGTGGTCATGGGAACTAAGGCTGGATCCTCATATAACATTGGACACCAAACTTTTTGGGAATGTCTTATTTATTATTCTTATTATTCTTCTTCTTATTATTATTATTATCATTATCATTTTAGTTGCAATTATTGTTGCTATCCTTGTTGCTGTTGCTGTTGCTGTACTTTTGGTTTTTTTGTGTTGCTGTTGTTCCTTATAATAATAATAATAATAATAATAATAATAATAATAATAATAATAATAATAATTATTATTATTATTATTATTATTATTATTATTATTATTATTATTATTATTATCATCATCATCATCATCATCAAAATCTTCATTAGTTGTTTTTCTGCTTAAATTCCCTCTAATGAGGGTGAAATTAAGATAATGATGAATTATATTATTGGCGCATGCTAGTAACCTCGAACTGTTAAAGAAATTGGGTTTGTACGTTTGTGTTGTATTCTGTTCGTAGCATCAAACGTTTTATTGTTTCATCCCTGTGTCTTCATTACTTACATAAAAATAATAATAATAATAAAAATATTGATAATAATGTAATGTTTATTGACTTTATATTACGGTATTTATACTTCTAGAGGCCAGTTTATAAAGGAAAGATGACACACGGCAGCTTCTGTTGATTGCAAAACGCTTGAATTAAATATTAAATGTGTTCATAATTTAAAAAAATAATCACGTTTCCCTGCTACGAGAAAAAATTAGAAATTAATAATGTTTAATTGATGTTGTGGATTTTATATTAGCGTTTATCATCCTATTCGTCATCATTTTTTTTCCCTCTGGCCATTTCTCCTTTTTATATTATTACTATAAATTATGCAATAACCACCCAACCTCACAGGCGATAATTATTGAATAGATTCTCACGGCCCAAATTGGTTTTGGTGTGAGGGTTGGCGAGTAAAGCAGGCCGCTTGCCTAGGACAATAAACAAGCATTATTGTCACGGTGTGTCATAGCCAGGGACATAAACATGACGCAATGTTATTGTGTAGCAGTGAGCGCGTGTTGCCCCGCAGACCAACATCAGGGGGGAACCAGACCCTCTTGCCCTCAATTATGCCTGGAGGGGAGGTATTGAGAGGTGGGAGAGGGTGAGAGAGAGAGAGGGACTGAAGGGGTAAAGCAGATGAGAGGGTTGAAGAGTGCTCTCTCACCTCTTAACACAATACTGTAGTCTCTCTCTCTCTTTCTCTCTCTCTCTTTCTCTCTCTCTCTCTCTCTCTCTCTCTCTCTCTCTCTCTCTCTCTCTCTCTCTCTCTCTCTCTCTCTCTCTCTCTCTCTCTCTCTCTCTCTCTCTCTCTCTCTTTCTCTCTCTCCCTACCTCACTCCCTCCTTCCATCCCTCCCTCCCCTTCTGTCTTCCCAGCCAATAACCTACCAGCAGGAGGTAGGCCCCATTCTCACTTCAACATGTCCACTTGCGTACAAAATGCTCTCCCACTCCCTTCCTCCCTTCCCCTCTTTAACTTCCCTCTTCGAGATACCCTTCACGGCAACAATTTAAACCCCCCAGCCTTATTTTTCTCACTATGCAATAATTCTCTCTTTCTCTTCTCTCTTTCTCTCTCTCTCTCTTTCTCACTCAGAAACACACTCACACACAAATACACACACACACACACACACACACACACACACACACACACACACACACACACACACACACACACACACACACGTAATAGTAGTATGTACAACTCCAATAGTTTCGTTATCAAGAGAGTCGTAAAACACTGGAGCTATTATCTCCCAACGTTTTCAACGTTACCATAATGCGTGTCTTTGAGAAATGGATTGCTAAAATCTACGAAAATATATATTTTTCTTAAAATACCAGATCTCGACATACAAATTATTCTATTATAAATAAAATATATCTCTGGCACTTTCCTTCTTTGTGTTACTGGGATTTGTAGGGGTGGGTGTGTAAAGTGTAAGGGAGTATGGGGGATGATGTGCGTTATGGAAGGATATAGTGAGGGAGAAGGTGTGTAATGGAAGGGGGTGTTTGGGAGAGGTGTGTCTAACCTCCAAGAAGATTTAAACAAAGTTTTCCAGTGGGCAACGGTAAACAATATGATGTTCAATGAGGACAAATTCCAACTATTCCGTTATGGAAAACTGGAGGAGATAATAACTAGAACAGAGTATAAAGTAGGTGCCGGATCAGCTAGGCTGTGGTACATATGTTGGACTACATGCGGCCAGCAGTAACAACCTGGTTGATCAGGCCCTGATCCACTGGGAGGCCTGGTCGCGGACCGGGCCGTGGGGGCATTGATCCCCAGAATACTCTCCAGGTAGACTCCAGGTACTACTGACTCCGGCCATACAATGGAGCGGAAAAATAATGTAAGGGACCTGGGAGTAGTAATGTCTGAGGATCTCACTTTCAAGGATCACAACAGTGCCACGATCGCACGTGCAAAGAAAATGATAGGATGGATAATGAGAACTTTCAAAACGAGAGATGCCAAGCCAATGATGATCCTTTTCAAATCACTTGTTCTCTCTAGGCTGGAATACTGCTGTACATTAGCATCTCCATTCAAAGCAGGTGAAATCGCAGATCTAGAGAGTGTACAGAGATCCTTAACTACTGGGAACGCATGGAAGCACTTGACTTGTACTCGTTGGAACGCAGGAGGGAGAGATATATCATAATCTACACTTGGAAAATCTTGGAAGGAATGGTCCCAAATCTGCACACAGAAATCACTCCCTACGAAAGTAAAAGACTGGGCAGGCGATGCAAAATGCCCCCAATAAAAAGTATGGGCGCCATTGGTACACTAAGGGAAAACACCATAAGTGTCCGGGGCCCAAGACTGTTCAACAGCCTCCCATCAAGCATTAGGGGAATTGCCAATAAACCCCTGGCTGCCTTTAAGAGAGAGCTGGACAGATACCTAAAGTCAGTGCGGGATCAGCCGGGCTGTGGCTCGTACGTTGGACTGCGTGCGGCCAGCAGTAACAGCCTAGTTGATCAGGCCCTGATCCATCGGGAGGCCTGGTCATGGACCGGGCCGCGGGGGCGTTGATCCTAGGAATAACCTCCAGGTAACCTCCAGGTCTAAGGAAGTGGATGTGTGTCGGAGAACATGTGTTTTGGGACAAGGGATGTGTTAGGGACCAAATGTATGGGGAAGAGATGTGTAGTGGAAGAAATGCGTGGATGAACAGTGTGTGTGATGAAAGAGAGTGATGAGATTTAGCACTCTGCTCCTGATGCATTACAATCGCTAATATAGCACACTAAGATATAATTTATTAAACACATTAAGGTTTTAAAAGAAATCAAACTGGTCTAATAGTAAAGTAATGAACCAGGTTTATTAGTACAGATGTAGCACCGTACAACAGCAACTGGCGCCTGCAGATGCAATAGGGACAACGGCACCGCTGAAAGATTCATTACATGAAAAAAAGACCTTTAACAAGACATGAAATGAAAAGACATTTTGTCTACCAGGGACCTCACCAGTTAAACCATACCCCCGGCCGGGATTGAACCCGCGGTCATAGAGTCTCAAAACTCCAGCCCGTCGCGTTAGCCACTAGACCAGCTAGCCACAATAAGATTCATCCAACTAGGTATATTTCTACACCATAGGAAAGTTAGCACAGGCACCTCTGTGACCACAAATGCAAGTTTTTACAGACGAATCTCCAGCTAGCGTGGCCGTGACGAACTCTAGCTCAAGTCCCTTCACTGCCGTCATTACGATTTCTTAAGTCACCTCACCAGTTCTCCTAATATTGACTCATATTAACGTACTTGTCGACATATGATGGCACTGTAATACAGAGACCTTTATCAGGTGATTTTTTTTTTTTTGATGTATGCGAGGTCATGAAGTGGAATCGCGTGCAGAAATTGCAAAATTATTACTGAATTAGTCAGTTAGGTGCTTTTCTTTAGCAAACAGGTCTCATCACACAAAAATGAGTATCGATTCCCTGGTAAATAGAATCAACTGAAATTGGCGTGCGACAGTTTTTGTTGTTGGTTTGACAACGAACTGGTGTAACATGTTTGGGTACCTATGAAATGCAGTAGTGAAATTCGTACGTTACGCATACACAAATAACCCGCACATAAAAGAGAGAAGCTTACGACGACGTTTCGGACCATTGACTTTGTCAATGGTCCAAGTCGGACCGAAACGTCGTCGTAAGCTTCTCTCTTTTATGTGCGGGTTATTTGTATATCGTTCCAGTCACGGTATTGTGCCTTTTTGTTATTTACGTTACGCATATCGCTTTCTTCCTATTTATTTTTCAATATATTTTCTTACGTCTTTGTTTTACTATGAATTGTTTGTAAATTATTAATTTATTCTTCTTTTCAAATAATTTTGTTGCTGAATTAGACAGTTAATTATTTCCCCCGTATTCATCGTGTGAAGGGAAGCGCAAGCATTTCTGTTATACTCGAATTATTTAATTCTTTCCAAAAATATTTCCAATATCAATACCGAGAAAACAATACATTTTTTCATATCTTCTTGCAACTAATTTTTCAGCCTCATGCTGGAATAAATCAACGTGAAACGGAAGCCATAAGAACTGCATATTCCCTTTTCTCAGGATTTTGCATTATGTGTAAGTAATGTCTCCACTTAGCATGAGTGTGTTGTCTGAGTCGATACATGACTCAAGTGCATTCATTAATGACATAGTTGTCATCAGTGAGTGAAACTCTTTGCAATAAATTATCTTCATTGTAAAGAGGGTGACCAGAAGTTCAGTTCAGATGTAAATAGTGTACTGAAAATATCTAGCCTAGACAGGACTCGCAGCAATGGTTTTAAGTTGGAAAAATTCAGATTCAGGAAGGATATAGGAAAGTACTGGTTTGGTAATAGAGTTGTGGATGAGTGGAACAAACTCCCGAGTACAGTTATAGAGGCCAGAACGTTGTGTAGCTTTAAAAATAGGTTGGATAAATACATGAGTGGATGTGGGTGGGTGTGAGTTGGACCTGATAGCTTGAGCTACCAGGTCGGTTGCCGTGTTCCTCCCTTAAGTCAATGTGACCTGACCTGACTAGGTTGGGTGCATTGGCTTAAGCCGGTAGGAGACTTGGACCTGTCTCGCATGGGCCAGTAGGCCTTCTGCAGTGTTCCTTCGTTCTTATGTTCTTATGTTCTTCATTCATAGGCTGAAATAATTTTCTTATCTGAGGAAATAGCACTTATGATTATTATTATTATATATTATTATTACATTCGTAGGGTACGCTTAAACCCAAATGAGTCATACAGTGCCTGGGGAATAGTAGAAAATAAGGTTTGATGTCAAGAAGAGTAGGGCAGCCCAAATCCCTTGGATCAAGAGCCCTTTACCATCATCAAGGCACCACTTCCCCATCTCCTTTCCGAAAAATCTGGAAATTAGAGAAGATGCAGCCATGCCGGTGGGTTGGCGTTTGAAGTAATTAATCACCAATATTTTTGAGTGACAGTAAAGTGAGACATTCTGCATTTACTTTTAACAAAGAATTACTTACAGGAACTTAAAGGAACTTAAAAGAACTTAAAGGACTTAAAGGGATATTATGCAAATTGAATGCTCCTCCATGGACGGGGCACTTTAAGCAGGGGAAGAGTAAAACGTCGGAAAATAAAAGCTTTCACGACGCTTCATCCATATTGGAAGTGGTAAATCCTCACGTTGAATAAAATCTCGGTAAAAAAATTGGACGACGTCTCACCCAGAGAGGTTATTCCTAACTGCTTGATAATCCCCCATTATATGATAAGACTTTTTTGTCACTCTAAGCTTTGGTGTAGAACAGGTTTATTACAAAAAAAAAAACGTATTTTATAAAAATTTCATAAGGGGAAGTTAATCTTCTATAAAAAATTCTCTCAGTGTTGCCTTTATTCCATTATCCACCAGGACTCTATATAGGTAAATGTGAATGTTTAAAAGATATTAGTTTACTTATTTAAATTTGTAATGAGAGCTAGTAAATAAAAAAGAGCCTAGCCCATGGCCGGGCTCAGACAGAAGATAAACTCTCGAAACTCTTCAAAGGTATCAAAAGACTGGGTAAAACGTCGCATAAAAAAAAAAACTGTTTACAATGTTTCACCAGCAGTAGGGCTTTATTAGGTAACTTTATGAAACCCCACTGTATATTAAATGTCGAAATATAATTTTTTTCATAATATTAAAAAAAATTACTCAAAAATAGTTTTTCTTAAACAAAAGGATCTCAATTTGAGTAAAAAAAAAAAAAACTCAAAATTTTTCAGTAATCATATAAAAAACAATGAAAATATTTCGAAGTATTTGACTTGCATTCCACATGACATCTTTAAAGCCATTGTCTACCATATGTTATGTTTTTGTTTGTGATAATATGGTTCAAAAAGATTAAGGGACCTTATATCATTGAATGTTTTGTTATCCCTTTAGATCTGTTTATTTTGCTCGCTACGTTAGTCTGTTATTATTTCTTCTGTCGAGGGTGGCTGATATTTCTCGTATTTTTTTTGAAGTACAGTCCAGTAAAGAATCACTTATGATATCTCTTTATCGCAATTACATAAACTAAGACTTTAATTATACACAGTTAACTATTTTGTAGTATCTTATTAGTGTCATTATAGCTCGGTGCTGTGCATCGCTATGTTTATTACTTATGTGAGTAATTATACCATGTGCCTTGTGCATCTATATACACACACAAGCACATTTCCTAGGAGTCTCTCGAATCAATCAAATAATCTGGCCATCTCTTTATTCTTTTCCCTCTGGCTTACAGTATACAAAGTACAAATATGCCATCACCCATGTTATTTTCTTTCTCATTGTAACGTGGGTGTATATGTGTGTGTGTGTGTGTGTGTGTGTGTGTGTGTGTGTGTGTGTGTGTGTGTGTGTGTGTGTGTGTGTGTGTGTGTGTGTGTGTGTGTGTGTGTGTGTGATGTGCGTGTGTGAGTGCGCGTGTGTGAGTGCGCGTGCATATATATATGATGCGCGTGTGTGAGTGCGCGTGTATAGTGCGCGTGCATATATATATATATATATATATATATATATATATATATATATATATATATATATATATATATATATATATATATATATATATATATATGTATATGCAATAAGATCACAGTAAACAGGTGATTTCAGAATATGCAAAACAACCACTCTGAAAGAATAGAGAAATTTCAAGTTATTAGGGAGGATTGTGTTAAGCAACCTTGTTTAAAAAAATTCTCTTTCACCTGTGTTCTTAGTAACCTATACATGGAATTTTTTGAAACAAGGTTGCTTAACACAATCCTCCCTAATAGAGCTAAATGGTTCAGATATGTTGATGATATTTTGTGTCTTATGCCCAAAAATGTAGATATACACCATTTTCTTGGAAAATTAAATAGCTTAGCCCATTCTATAAACTTTACTGTTGAGTTTGAAGAAAATAACTCATTGCCTTTTCTAGATGTTTTAATTATTAAGGGTAATAATGAATTCAAATTTAAAATTTACAGAAGACCTACAAATAACTGTTCCTATGTCCACTATTATTCTTCGCATCAAGATAGAGTCAAACTGTCTGTTTTCTCATCAATGTTTTTGAGAGCTTTACGAATTTGTAGTCCTGAGTTCATAGATGAGGAAATATCCAAAATTTATGAAATAGGTAATGATTTAAAATACCCAAGAAATGTAATTGATAAATCTTTTAAAGTTGCTAGAAATACTTTTTACAATCCAAAAAGGGACAACCAGCCTTATTCAACTAAAAATATGTTGGTTCTCCCTTACCATGAAAACTTGGTTGATATGCCTTCTCTTCTTAAGACTTTTAATATTAAAGTTGTATTCAAAAATCTTGATACAGTAAAAAAAACTTTTGATGAAGAATTCCCCACAAAATGCTGATGGATGTGTCTATAAGATTCCTTGTAAAATTTGCGATAAAGTTTATTACGGTCAAACTGGTAAAAATCTCGAACTAAGATTAAAACAACATAAATATAGCATTAGAACTGGACAAGATTCCAATGCTCTATTTATTCATGTAAGAGATTTTAACCATCCAATTGATTTTCAAAAAGTTGAGAAAGAAGTATCAAGCAAGTCCATGGTCGACAGGAATATAATTGAATTTTGTTTCATAAAAAGCAGTTTTGACAATAATATGAATATTTCCTTTGGTTTATATAAATTAGATCCATTTATAATTAATAGAATTTGGGAAGAATTTAATAATACACTGGACAAATAATAATTTTTAAAAATTTCTTGGGTAGAATAGTTTGTTGGTGGGTTGTGCAAAGGACCTGTCCAGTTGGGCCGGCGCGCGTCAGGTGTTTAACCGTTGTGGGATCTGATAGGGAGGTGTTGGCCAGACCCCTTATATAGCTTCCTTGGATGCTTTACTTTCATAGTTTCTTGATAATGTGAGTAGTCACGAAAGCGAATGGAATTTCTCTATTCTTTCAGAGTGATTGTTTTGCATATATATATATATATATATATATATATATATATATATATATATATATATATATATATATATATATATATATATATATATATATATATATATATATATATATATATATATATATATATGTATATATATATATATATATATATATATATATATATATATATATATATATATATATATATATATATATATATATATATATACATATATACGTATATGTGTGTGTATATATATGCCTGGACAGACGGCGGTAAGCAGGTGGTGTGGGACTACATATGTTCATCTACCTTGGCTGATACCTATCTCCAATACACCAGGGAAGAAGGAGGGGCAGCCACCAGCTTCAGGGAATCCCAAAAGTCTAGAAAATATGGAGAACTTGCCCATCATTATATGTTTGTTCCCATAGGCTCAGAGACCCTTGGCTCTAAGTTCCTTAAGGAGCTAGGCAAAAAACTCATCAGGATAACTAGGGATCCCAGGGCAGCTAGTTTTCTGTTCCAGCGACTCAGCGCTACTATTCAGAGGGGTAATGCCTGCTGTATTTTGGGCACGCGCCCCAGTTCTGAAGAGCTGGATGAGATTTTTGCATTATAATCAGTGACAAACATGTAGCAATATGTACTAGACAGTTATCTCTCACATCTCATGTACTGTATATGCCATCTGCATATCAACAATGTATTTCTTAAACCTTTTTGTACCATATTATGTAATAAAATATACCTATTGGTAAAAAAGAATGAAAAGATGGGGTGGTAGGGGAAGTGGAATATTCAAATAGCTTCTGGAAGAAATCCAAATATTCCTCCTTGAAACCTTTTTATCCACTTCTCCGAGGCTATGGGTCCCACAATTTACACCAGAGGTGGACCCCATCCTATATATACACATATATTTATATATATATATATATATATATATATATATATATATATATATATATATATATATATATATATATATATATATATATATATATATATATATATATATATATATATATATATATATATATAAAACAACCATATGAATATATATATATATATATATATATATAATATGAGTAGTACGATATTGGAATATATATATATATATATATATATATATATATATATATGTGATATATATATATGTATATATATATATATATATATATATATATATATATATGTATGTATGTATATATATATATATTTATATATATATATATATATATAAATCCTATGAGTATCATATTACATGTAAAACACATATGAATTTCAAGACGAAAATTTCCAAGCGATATCGTTTATTTACATTTGCAGTTGAATAAACAAAGGTCCGTGCTGAGAAATTTCGTTTTCCATTTTCATGCATGTTTTTTAATCAGTAAGTGAATCAGCTATGGATTCGTTGCTCAGAAACTGGAGCTTTGTTACAAAGAAAAAGACCAAGGCTTGAAAAAATCATCCATCTTACATATTTCTTACATATTTTTTTTGCACATTATCTTTTTCCATCTTAAGGGTTTAAAAGATGCATCTTAAGGCAACTTTAAAAAGGCTTAGATTCAAAAAATACAAAAACGATAAATCAAAATTAGAAAAGTTAAATTTGTATTTGGATAAAATTAAAGCAAAGTTAAATAAACAGGTTTCTCTTCCCTTCTCCTTCCGTCCCTCTGTGCTTCATCCCTTGCACTATACCCAGTTCCCCTCAAGCAAAACCGAGACACCAAATTTACATACTTCCCTGGCTTCCTAACTCTCTCTCTCTCACAGTCGAGTTTATGTATTTCTCCTTTCGTCTCCCAGTATGCATATACAACGATACTTTTCTTTAAATTTTCTGTATGTCATTTTAATGAAATTTTCCTACCGTTTGCATCACTAACTAAAGAAAACTGAGGAAAAGGGGATTATGTAAAACCAGCATTACTTTGCTTACTGGGGCGTCCTCAACAGCTGCATCCCGGAGAGGCAGGGTCCTTCCTCGTGCTCACACTTAAGTGAACAAGTTTTACAGCCCCTGGCGCTGTCTCCTGCGTTAGTTATGCACATTTGCAGCAGATGCGGCGCAAATTGGTGTTACTAATCTGGTTACGGATTGTAGCTACCCCTCACTCAGCCTATACCCCCTCTCTCTTTCACCCCTCCAAAGAAAAAAAAATTACCAGAGCATCCCTTTCCCAGCCTCTCAGTAAACAGGAATTCAATAGGAAACATAACTAGCGCTTGTTCCTAGTATATAGTTTTCATATTTAAGAAAGTATAAGAACATCGGTGATGTATCCTACACACTTCTAAGGAGAAACTTCAGACTTTTGAACGGAAGAAAATTAGTGGAATTGTAAAGATGTGTATCTAGAAAATGAACTCAAAGACCCATAACGTGTATATCATAATATGATTTTCACAGAACTACATGCCTTTTTGAGGAAACATTTTTTTTTAATGCAGGGAGAATTATTTTTTAATATACACCGCAGTGTTTTGTTTCTTTCATTGCACTTGACATGATTCTTTGATCTTATCTCACTCTCCAAGAACACATATATATATATATATATATATATATATATATATATATATATATATATATATATATATATATATATATATATATATATATATATATATATATATATATATATATCTGAAAGAATAGAAAATATTTCTTACTGATAATGTGAGTAGTCACGAAAGCGCTTGGATACGTAGTCACCTGTTTACTGTGATCTTAACTTCTGATACAAAAGCTACGTAGTACTTGTACTGGATTTTGTCTATTTACCCAATCTACGCTTGCAGATTATGTATTTTTTTTGGCATTGCTTTGTAACGGCTGTAGTTTTAAATATAAATAGAAAGCTGAATATTGTTTGGAAAGAGAATTCGTTCCTCTCCATTTTTTATTGAGACACATTTCTTCCTTTAGGCAAGAATTTTTGCCTAATATTTTATATTTTATTTTTTTCTTATAAATCTTACACTATCTATAATATCATAGTACATAATATATTAAACATGGATGACTTTTTCTGATAAAACAAACACGACCAGCTATTTACCCTTAAAAAAAATTCAGTTTTGTGGCTACTTATAGTTTTTTTTAAAGACGGCGGCTAACGCCTATGTGGGATGTTAAGAAGCATTAGTATTTTATTCTAGATACATATTATTACCTATTTATATTTATATAGCCTATTCATAATAGATACAACATTGTGAAACTAGTCAACACAGTGACAAAGGAGAGCAAAAAAAAAAAAAAAAGGAAACAGCAACAGCGATCGTCAAACATCCAATAGTGGATACACAGAGACCCCGAAACCAAAAGCACAGTTACAGTTACAATTCCAGGCAGTATATAGCCAACTACAAGAACCTTGAGCCAAGCTATTAATAAAAATGTAAGGCAGGAATATCCCGCAGCCGTCCACAGAACAGATATGTGGACCCTACATAAGATCCTTGGGAGATAAAGCCCACATTCTGATTCACAACCAGAGATGTATAAGGATATACAAAACAATATAAGAACTTATAGAAGAGAAAAGAAGGTGAAATTCATCTAGCAAGCCAATAGCACACTCACAAATTTCGGTGAAACTGGCGTTGGTGAACGATAATTACAGAAACATTCACTAACTTAAAATTATAGTTAAATGCTATTATATAATAATGAATAATGACACAGACGTGGCACAGGTGGGAAGGCCACGGCCACTTCTGGTTTCAACTAATAAGAAAAAGTGTGGGAAATCCTTTAAAGAAGACTGCATCTTGTGAGTCTGGTCAGTGGTCATGTCTTCGCCTCCCTCAACAAAGTAAATTACGCAAAATAAACAATGTAAGACCTGCACATACACCCCAACACTATTACCATAAATATTACTTTTGTAATTCCTACACAGAATGATACTAGCACAAATTTTATGATATTAGGTAAATATATCTTGTGCACAGAATAAATCTCACAGATAAAATAACACAAAATACAAAATGTATTGTAATATTTAACCTAAACACTGATATGCTTATTTAACAGAAAAATGTCCTAGTGTAGGTAACTTTCTAGTCGTTTCACCAATAATCAGATTTTTATATCCTTACATAGTTTACCTTTAATTTTATCATGAAGATCTTTGAGCTACTTGCAGCTTCCAAAAAGGACAATGAAACCAAGATGAGTTTGATGTCTTATTGTGTTTTCCAGTCTTCTGGATTAGTGGTCTGCGTTAACCCCTATGTAATAAAATATAAAACAATATTTGATGTTTCAGCTTCTTTGTAGTAGGATTGGAAATAGAAGCTTAGTTTTTATTACAGGCTTTGACACAGTAGTGGGTTTTATGGTTTTTTTTTTTGTTTATGTGAAGGAGTCACTGTTGTGAAGGTTGTTTGATTGTTTATGTGATCTCACCTGTTTCTCTAACTCCCACTTGTTTCTCTCACTCCTGTGATCAGCACCTTGCAGTTCCTCACCCGTACACCACTTATTCCCTCATACCTCATTCACTCTCACACCTTCTCTTTCTTAATACACCTGTCACACATTTTTCCATATCCCACACATCCCCTTCGTCACTACTCACACCTCCTTTCCATCTCTCAAACTTTCTTTCTACCTCATCCTCACACAAACCCTTCCTTTACTCCTCATATCTTCTCCTGCCTCGCTCTTGCGCCCACCCCTTCCTGCCATCTCCCTGCTTTGCCCTCACGCCCTTTCCTCCCTAACGCCTCCGAATCCCCATCTTTTCCTCACTCATCAATTAAATTATGCAATGGGGATGTAGATGCAATGGGAAGAGACGGGAAAGGTAAATAAATTTCAGAAAAACTGAGCATTAAAAAATAAATGCAGTATATATTATTCCAAATTATTTAAAGACAGTTGTATATCTCTCCATGTATACACACGCAGAGATATACAACTTTCAATGTAATTATCATTCATTTGTATCCTAAGTAATATAGTCACAGTGTTGAACCCTCCTTTTCTTCCTTCTCCAATTCACCCTGTTGCTCACTTCTACTCTTCCTTCTCATGTCTTTTCATTAGTCTTCTATATTCTTATCCCCTCCTTTTCCAGTCCATATTTTTTCTCTCTCATTTTCTCCTCGATATTTTTCTCCCCCCTTTTTCCAGCTTCTTCTTTTCCAACTCCTCTTCATCCTACTATTTTTCCACATTTTCCTCCTGTTCATCTTCGTCCATTTCCTCTTCCTCCTACTCTTCACACTTCCTCTATCGTTCCCGCAGCTTTCCGCCTCCATGGCTCCGGGGACAGCTGCTAGCACATAAAATGCTGATCTGCGGAAAATTGTAAAGTTAGTGTGACAGGTAGCGAAGGATGAGGACTCGACCAGCAGTCCAATATACTGTACCTCTCCACCCTCTGGAACCACCTTCACCAGTGTGTGTGTGTGTGTGTGTGTGTGTGTGTATGTGTGTGTGTGTGTGTGTGTGTGTGTGTGTGTGTGTGTGTGTGTGTGTGTGTGTGTGTGTGTGTGTGTGCGTGTGTGTGTGCGTGTGTGTGTGCGTGTGTACTCACCTATTTGTACTCACCTATTTGTGGTTGCAGGGGTCGAGTCACAGCTCCTGGCCCCGCCTCTTCGCTGATTGCTACTAGGTCCTCTCTCTCCCTGCCCCATGAGCTCTATCATACCTCGCCTTAAAACTATGTATGGTTCCTGCCTCCACTACATCACTTTCTAGGCTATTCCAAGGCCTGACTACTCTATGACTGAAGAAATACTTCCTAACATCCCTTTGATTCATCTGACTCTTCAACTTCCAATTTTGACCTCTTGTGTCTGTGTCCCATCTCTGGAACATCCCGTCTTTGTCCACCTCGTCTATTCCGCGCAGTATTTTATATGTCGTTATCATGTCTCCCCTGACCCTCCTGTCCTCCAGTGTCGTCAGGCCGATTTCCCTCAACCTTTCTTCATAGGGCAATCCCCGTAGCTATGGGACTAGTCTTGTTGCAAACCTTTGCACTTTCTCTAATTTCTTGACGTGCTTGACTAGGTGTGGATTCCAAACTGGTGCTGCATACTCCAGTATGGGCCTGACGTAGATAGTATACAGAGTCTTAAACGAATCCTTAATGAGGTATCGGAACGCTATCCGTAGGTTTGCCAGGCGCCCGTATGCTGCAGCAGTCATCTGATTGATGTGCGCCTCAGGAGATATGCTCGGTGTTATACTCACCCCCAGATCTTTTTCCTTGAGTGAGGTTTGCAGTCTTTGGCCATCTAAACTATATTGTGTCTGCGGTCTTCTTTGCCCTTCCCCAATCTTCATGACTTTGCATTTGGCAGGGTTAAATTCAAGGAGCCAGTTGCTGGACCAGGCTTGTAGCCTGTCCAGGTCTCTTTGTAGTCCTGCCTGATCCTCGTCCGATTTGATTCTTCTCATTAACTTCACATCATCTGCAAACAAAGACACTTCTGAGTCTATCCCTTCCGTTATGTCGTTCACATATACCAAGAACAGCACTGGTCCTAGGACTGATCCCTGTGGAACCCCGCTTGTCACAGGCGCCCACTCTGACACCTCGTCGCGTACCATGACTCGTTGTTGCCTCCCTGTCAGATATTCTCTGATCCATTGCAGTGCCTTTCCTGTTATGTGTGCCTGGTCCTCTAGCTTTTGCAGTAACCTCTTGTGAGGAACTGTGTCGATGGCCTTCTTGCAGTACAAAAATATGCAGTCGATCCACCCCTCTTTCTCTTGTCTTACTTCTGTCACCTTGTCATAAAACTCTAGTAGGTTTGTGACACAGGATTTTCCTTCCCTGAAACCGTGTGTGTGTGTGTGTGTGTGTGTGTGTGTGTGTGTGTGTGTGTGTGTGTGTGTGTGTGTGTGTGTGTGTGTGTGTGTGTGTGTGTATGTGTGTGTGTGTGTGTGTGTGTGTTTGTGTGTGTGTGTGTGTGTGTGTATGTGTGTTTGCGATGGTGGTAGTTGGTGTAGTGGTGGTGGTGAAAGTGGTGGTTATGGTGGTGGTGTGTTTTTGAGACGGGAGTTTGTACAACAGTCACAGATGTTAAACTGTTTCTTGCTCTATACCTATGGACCTGTAAGTTCTCTCATTGTGTATCACAAATTATCCTTCTCTTATCAAGACTAGAGATGACACTCAATCTGTTTCCTTCATTTTTTTTTTCTTTTGTCACAATTACTTTGTCACTTACGTTCACCATGTTCTTCCTTTCTTTGCCTTTCGTGTTATTTCTCTATGACGGCTTCTTTGACCCTTCTGTATATCTCTTGATTTCTCTACCTGTCGTCACTTGATGGCTCTTTTTCTCTCTCAAGTCATATTAAATGGTTTCTTGCTGTCGTCTTCCGCATTTTTTGGTGGTTGTGCATCACTTCGACTTAGCTTTTGACATCGTTGTTATCTCATTTTTGTACTGTTATTTTGCTTGTTAACAATGAATAGATATTCCAGCTCTTCTGCTCATTGCGCTATCACTTAGTGCTCTAATTCCGTAAGCTTTAAGTATCTTCTTACAGCCAGGCTTTACCTTTCTGGACTCTTGTAAACAACAGGTTCTCAGCTTGGTAAAATCCTGTGTTTGTACATGTGTGTGTGTGTGTGTGTGTGTGTGTGTACTCACCTAATTGTACTCACCTAATTGTGGTTGCAGGGGTCGAGACTCAGCTCCTGGCCCCGCCTCTTCACTGATCGCTACTGGATCCTCTCTCTCTCTGCTTCCTGAGCTTTGTCATACCTCTTCTTAAAACTATGTATGGTTCCTGCCTCCACTACTTCACTTGCTAGGCTATTCCACTTGCTGACAACTCTATGACTGAAGAAATACTTCCTAACGTCCCTGTGACTCGTCTGAGTCTTCAGCTTCCAGTTGTGACCCCTTGTCCCTGTGTCCCCTCTCTGGAACATCCTATCTCTGTCCACCTTGTCTATTCCCGCAGTATCTTGTATGTCGTTATCATGTCTCCCCTGACCCTTCTGTCCTCCAGTGTCGTCAGTCCGATTTCCCTTAACCTTTCCTCGTACGACATTCCCTTGAGCTCTGGGACTAGCCTTGTTGCAAACCTTTGTACTTTCTCCAACTTCTTGACGTGCTTGACCAGGTGTGGGTTCCAGACTGGTGCTGCATACTCCAGTATGGGCCTAACATACACAGTGTACAGTGTCTTGAACGATTTCTTATTAAGGTATCGGAACGCTATTCTCAGGTTTGCCAGGCGCCAGTATGCTGCAGCAGTTATTTGGCTGATGTGTGCCTCCGGTGATGTGCTCAGTGTTATGGTCACCCCAAGGTCTTTCTCCCTGAGTGAGGTCTGTAGTCCTTGTCCACCTAGCCTATACTCTGTCTGCGGTCTTCTTTGCCCCTCCACAATCTTCATGACTTTGCATTTGGCTGGATTGAATTCGAGAAGCCAGTTACTGGACCACATGTCCAGCCTCTCCAGGTCTCTCTGCAGTCCTGCCTCATCCTCGTCCGATTTAATTCTTCTCATCAACTTCACATCATCTGCGAACAGGGACACTTCAGAGTCTATTCCTTCCATCATGTCGTTCACATATATCAAAAATAGCACTGGTCCTAGAACTGACCCCTGTGGGACCCCGCTCATAACAGGCGCCCACTGTGATACCTCTTCACGTACCATGACTCGTTGCTGCCTCCCTGTCAGGTATTCCCTTATCCATTGCAGTGCCCTCCCTTTTACATGCGCCTGATCCTCCAGCTTCTGCACTTAGTAATCTCTTGTGGGGAACTGTGTCAAAGGCCTTCCTGCAGTCTAGGAAAACGCAATCTACCCACCCCTCTCTCTCGTGTCTTACTTCTGTTACCTTGTCATAAAACTCCAGGAGGTTTGTGATACAGGATTTGCCTTCCATGAACCCATGCTGGTTTTCATTTTTAACCTTGTTCCGTTCCAGGTGTTCGACCACTCTCCTCCTGATAATCTTCTCCATGACTTTACACACAATACATGTCAGAGACACAGGTCTGTAGTTTAGTGCCTCGTTTCTGTTTCCTTTCTTAAATATGGGGACTACATTAGCTGTCTTCCATTTCTCAGGTAGTTGCCCAGTTTCAAGGGATGTGTTGAAGATTGTGGTTAGAGGCACGCACAGCATCTCTGCTCCTTCTCTAAGGACCCATGGGGAGATGTTGTCCAGTCCCATCGCCTTTGAGGTGTCAAGGTCACTTAAGAGCTTCTTCTCCTCCTCCTCAGTTGTTCGTATGTCATCCAACACTTGTTGGTATATTCCCTCTTGATGTTCCCTTCTGTGCTGTCTTCCCACAGCCCTTCCTGTCTCTACTGTAAAAACTTCCTTAAATCTCCTGTTCAGCTCCTCACATGCCTCCTGATCATTTCTTGTGAGTTCTCCACCTTCTGTCCTTAATCTGATCACCTGGTCTTTGACTGTTGTCTTCCTTCTGATGTGGCTATACAACAGTTTCGGGTCAGTCTTGATTCTCGATGCTATGTCATTTTCATACTGTCGCTGGGCCTCCCTCCTTACCTGTGCATACTCATTCCTGGCTCTGCGACTGATCTCCCTATTTTCGTGTGTTCTCTGCTTTCTGTACTTTTTCCATTCTCTATTGCACTTTGTTTTTGCCTCCTTACACCGTCGGGTAAACCAGGGGCTCGTTCTGGTCTTCCCGTTGTTACTGTTGCCCTTGGGAATAAACTTTTCCACTGCCTCCTTGCATTTTGTTCTTACATATTCCATCATTTCATTTACTGGCTTTCCTGGCAATTCTCTGTCCCACTGGACCTCCCGCAGGAAGTTCTTCAACCCTATGTAGTCCCCTCTTTTATAGTCAGGCTTTTCCCATTCAACTCCTGTTATTCTCTCCACTTGCAGCACAGAACCACGTGGTCGCTAGCTCCGTGTGTGTGTACTCACCTAGTTGAGGTTGCGGGGGTCGAGTCCGAGCTCCTGGCCCCGCCTCTTCACTGATCGCTACTAGGTCACTCTCCCTGAGCCGTGAGCTTTATCATACCTCTGCTTAAAGCTATGTATGGATCCTGCCTCCACTACATCGCTTCCCAAACTATTCCACTTACTGACTACTCTGTGGCTGAAGAAATACTTCCTAACATCCCTGTGATTCATCTGTGTCTTCAGCTTCCAACTGTGTCCCCTTGTTACTGTGTCCAATCTCTGGAACATCCTGTCTTTGTCCACCTTGTCAATTCCTCTCAGTATTTTGTATGTCGTTATCATGTCCCCCCTATCTCTCCTGTCCTCCAGTGTCGTCAGGTTGATTTCCCTTAACCTCTCCTCGTAGGACATACCTCTTAGCTCTGGGACTAGTCTTGTTGCAAACCTTTGCACTTTCTCTAGTTTCTTTACGTGCTTGGCTAGGTGTGGGTTCCAAACTGGTGCCGCATACTCCAATATGGGCCTAACGTATACGGTGTACAGGGTCCTGAACGATTCCTTATTGAGATGTCGGAATGCTGTTCTGAGGTTTGCTAGGCGCCCATATGCTGCAGCAGTTATTTGGTTGATGTGCGCTTCAGGAGATGTGCCTGGTTTTATACTCACCCCAAGATCTTTTTCCTTGAGTGAGGTTTGTATTCTCTGACCCCCTAGACTGTACTCCGTCTGCGGCCTTCTTTGCCCTTCCCCAATCTTCATGAATTTGCACTTTATTGGGATTGAACTCCAGGAGCCAATTGCTGGACCAGGTCTGCAGCCTGTCCAGATCCCTTTGTAGTTCTGCCTGGTCTTCGATCGAGTGTATTCTTCTCATCAACTTCACGTCATCTGCAAACAGGGACACCTCAGAGTCTATTCCTTCCGTCATGTCGTTCACAAATACCAGAAACAGCACTGGTCCTAGGACTGACCCCTGCGGGACCCCGCTGGTCACAGGTGCCCACTCTGACACCTCGCCACGTACCATGACTCGCTGCTATCTTCCTGACAAGTATTCCCTGATCCATTGTAGTGCCTTCCCTGTTATCCCTGCTTGGTCCTCCAGTTTTTGCACCAATCTCTTGTGTGGAACTGTGTCAAACGCCTTCTTGCAGTCCAAGAAAATGCAATCCACCCACCCCTCTCTCTCTTGTCTTACTGCTGTCACCATGTCATAGAACTCCAGTAGGTTTGTGACACAGGATTTCCCGTCCCTGAAACCATGCTGGCTGCTGTTGATGAGATCATTCCTTTCTAGGTGTTCCACCACTCTTCTCCTGATAATCTTCTCCATGATTTTGCATACTATACATGTGTGTGTGTGTGTGTGTGTGTGTGTGTGTGTGTGTGTGTGTGTGTGTGTGTGTGTGTGTGTGTGTGTGTGTGTGTGTGTGTGTGCGTGTGTATGTGTGTTTGCTTGTGTGTGTGTGTGCGTGTGTGTGTGTGTGTGTGTGTGTGTGTGTGTGTGTGTGTGTGTGTGTGTGTGTGTGTGTGTGTGTGTGTGTGTGTGTGTGTGTGTGTGTGTGTGCGTGCGTTGCGTATGCGTGTTCCTGTGTCTGTCAATATCAGGCATTGATCTTGACGTTACAGACATTGTTTTAAAGACTTTCTACACACTTTAGAACGAGTAGTAAATTTCAGACGGGTGTTTTAAATGTATTGGATCTCAGAAGTTTTGGAGATGGGAGAGAGTCTTGGAGAAGACACACTCCCTAGGTGACTCGTGAGCGTGTTCACAGCGTGGTTATCGCACATAAAGAACGTAAATAGAAAACAGAAAAACGGCCAAAAACGAAACTACTACCAGAACTAAGAAAAATAAGTTCTGAAGAATCATAGTGTACATGGGAAGATAGACAACAAAATGTTCTTAATAACGTCAATGGGGGAAATCAAGTCCACAATAGCAAACTTATAAAAAAAAAAATATCCGAAATCAAGCAAAAACATAATTTCTTCAGAAATTCAGTAATTTTTGCTGGAATGGGATCCAGAAGGGGTTAACCTATACTAAAACAAATTAAAACTGAGCAATATCATCGGGGGCACTATAAACATATCTGTTCATAAATCTTCAATTATGTAAAAAAAAAGATAATGAGCTCTCGGAGAATGGAAATATAAACACTTAAGAAGTATAATGTGATCCTTTATTGACAGCGTTTCGCCCACAATAAAGGATCACTGCTTATGTGTTTATATTTCCATTGTGTCGGTATTTTATTCCATTTATTTCCAGCTCTCGGAGAAAGATACTATGATGAAAATAAAATTCCTTGAATAAAACACTGTTGATAGATGGGGAAGATAGATTAGCGAAAGTATAAACTTAAAATAATTTTTTATTACCTAACCGAAAGGTGCTGGGAATGAGAATGAAAATATTATTTTCGCTCAGTAACCCTAGAAGGGAGGTAGAAAGGTGCCTTGATACCGGTGAGAGGCTCTTGACCCTGGGAATTGGCGCTACCCTCCACTCTCTGGATCAAACCTGGTTGCCTCCCATTCCTCATTACCAAGGCACTGTACGACCCTAATGGGTTTAGTTCTGCCCCATAATAATAATAATAACAACAACAACAACAACAACAACAACAACAACAACAACAACAACAACAACAATAATAATAATAATAATAACACCAACAACAACAACAACAACAACAACAACAACAACAACAACAACAACAACAACAATAATAATAATAATAATAATAATAATAATAATAATAATAATAATAATAATAATAATAACAATAACAACAACAACAACAACAACAACAACAACAACAACAACAACAACAACAACAACAATAATAATAATAATAATAATAATAATAATAATAATAATAATAATAATAACCCCATAGATTTTGAGACATGAAAACCGAGGAACTTGGAAAAAAGTGCAATACCAACTTGCAAGAAAAAAGAGAAATAAGAAGAAATGAATAACAGAAGGATATCTCTGACCAATATCTCTTGCAATGTGATAGAGAAAATAGAGAGAGAGATATTAATAGATAACCTAGAGAAAGCAAAGTTTTCTATTCACAACAGCACAGTTTGAAAGGCGAAAACTGTCTCATGAACCTGGTACGAACCTATGTATGATGCAGAGATCAGACGGGAGAGGGTCGGACGGGTTGCAAACTGCATATTCATTGAGCATAAGGCTATTTTTAGTGTGTGTTTGTGTGTTTTGTGTGTGAGTGCGTGTGCATATGTGTGTACTTACCTAGTTGTGGTTGCAGGGGTCGATTTACAGCTCCTGGCCCCGCTTCTTGTATGTGTGTGTGTGTGTGTGTGTATGTGTGTGTTTATGTGTGTGTGTGACCGTGTGTGCATTTGTGTGTTTTGGGCGAGAGAGAGAGAGAGAGAGAGAGAGAACGTAAGAACCTAAGAACATGAAAATGGAGGAACACTGCAGAAGGCCTACTGGCCCATGCGAGGCAGGTCCTTATCAAAACGACTACTACCTAAAGCTTCCCTAGAAATAACTCCCGTACCCAATGACACCAATCAAACCCAGCCCCTCCCACTCATATATTTGTCCAGTATCTTCTTAAGAATGTAGGAACACTGCAGAAGTGGACCGTTCTCACAACAACAATCACACTGCAGAAGGCCTACTGGCCCATACGAGGCAGGTCCTTATCAAAACGACATCTACCTAAAGCTACCCAAGAAATAGCTCCCGTACCCCATGACACCAATCAAACCCAGCCCCTCCCACTCATATATTTGTCCAGTCTCTTCTTAAAGCTACCCAAGGTCCTAGCCTCTATCACCCCACTGGTGATAGAGGCTAGGACCTATGTCTTTTCATCAGTCCATACAAAGGAGAATCTTGAAGAACAGGAGGAGAATGAGGTAATCAGTCCCTCAACCTTGATGTTAGGTATGACACATATGCAACAGTTAGGTATCTTTATTTCGAAACGTTTCGCCTACATAGTAGGCTTCTTCAGTCGAGTACAGAAAAGTTGATAGAAGCAGAAGATATTTGAAGACGATGTAATCAGTCCATTACCTAACTGTTGCATATGTGTCTTACCTAACAACCTGTCGGTATTTTATACCATTTTAATGTCCCTCAACCTTGAGTCGATGTGGTCAGTCCATCAATCTTGAATAGAGAGAGAGAGAGAGAGAGAGAGAGAGAGAGAGAGAGAGAGAGAGAGAGAGAGAGAGAGAGAGAGAATTTCACAAAAACATTGGATTTTGGTATGTAATTTCGTTTATGTTTAATTATTAATTTTTGAGAATATTTGAGTTCATGTTTGCGAAGGAAGGATTAATTTATTGTGAGTCCTGAGAGTTGTTTTATGCTATATATTTCGAGTGTATACAAGCAGATCAAAGATACAATGAAAAATACAGAAATTATGCTTGGTTGATCAGGCCCTGATCCACCATGAGGTCTAGTCACAGACAAGGCCACAGGGGAGTTTACCCCCGGAACCCTCTCCAGGTATACTCCAGGTATGAGTGCTGGGTCGTAGATATATGCAACAACAGCACAGAGGTTGAGTTAAAAAAAAATCACAAAAAATAGCTATTCAGCGTTTACTTGTATAAAAAATAAAAGTTAACGAAAGAAAATGGCCCATTGTGTATGATGGATAATAGGTAAACATAGCTAGTTCTTACTCTCACGTTGAAAGATACCATAGATATCAGGGTAGCTGAACAGTTCAGCATTAATAATTTTGATTAAACAATTTCTGAATTGAGAGAATTGTGCTTCTCTTTCCACTTTCTTCACCCCTTCTCCGTGCCCCAGTCTTCCCTTTCCCCTTCTCTTTCCTATTCCTCCGCTCTCCGCCCAGTAGACAGCAACTCTTGGGAGCCCGCATGGATGGAGAGAGACGGACGACCAGCCATGGTAAGTGACACTTATTCCTCCCTTTCCATCTCTTGGTTGTTCCGTCTCTTTGACTTATAAGAAAGATAGGGGCTGGGAACATGGCTCTGAAAAGATGATCATGTGCTATTTATGATGAGTATCTTGAGTAATTCCGATGTATGTGTATAAGGAATTGCCGCTTTCTAATCCTGATTTATGAAGTATTCTGAATTTACCAACTTCCATTCTAAGAGAATGAGGGGCATTGAATGAATTCTAAGTCAATTCGACATTATGCCAGCTCATTATGCCAGACGCTCATTCAGTTTTATTCAGTACACACACACATTCAGACACACACACACACACACACACGCACACACACACACACACACACACACACACACACACACACACACACACACACACACACACACACACACACACACACACACACACACACGCACACACACACACACACACACACACACACACACACACACACGCACACACACACACACACACACACACACACACACACACACACACACACACACACACACACACACACACACACACACACACACACACACACACACACACACACACACGCACACACACTCTTTTAGCTTTTCAAAATAGTATTCATTTTTCTTGGCATCTTTTTGCCTCCCCTGAAGAAGCCATAGTGCAATATAATTTAATTAAGTCACTTAGAAGTCAAAAGATTACAACATTAGAAACTTTTTTTATCATCATTTTCTCTTATCATTTTTTTTATCTGTCTCTGACATAGCCTCTCTCTCTCTCTCTCTCTTTCTTTCTTTTTCTTTTTTTTACACAGTGTATGACAAGGTTAGGTTAAGGATCCCTAGCTTTATTGACAAGCTAAGAACCGTTACCTACATTTCTCTTATTTTTCTCTTTTTTTCTGTCTTTTTTTTATCAGGGTTTTACAAGGTAAGGTTAAGGGTTCTCTACAAGTTAACATCTGTTACTTTCATCAGCTCATTCTTTCTTTCCTTGTCTCATAGACTTCCATTTTGTAGAGCGCAAGAACTTTCCAATAGTTCCGTACAAGCAATATTTTCTGTCCAGATTTACACTTGTCTTGACTCATTTTCTTATAAAGTGTATAAACGCTTCACACAGTTTTTCCTTTCATATAAATTTAATCAAAGAATGAATAATAAAAATAGAACAAAATTTGCCCCCAGAAAACTGGATAAATATTTAATCTGGTTGGTAGTGTTATATTTTTGTTAAAAAATGCGGGAATTGTTTCCTAAGTCCTCGTCAGATGACGACCTGTTAGGGAGTTTCTGGCTTGCCGAAATTAAGTTTTCACTCCATTAAAAGTAATTGCCAGAAAGTAGCGTTCTAAGAGTGTTTTCCCATCTTTTAAATAGATTATATTTTGTTAACTGTCTTATTGTTTGATGAAGCTCTTGGTGTACCAAAAAACTAATTATTTTCGGAAAGAATGTGTTCATTAGCCGGGCTGTCAGGCTCTGAACAAAGTTAAAGACTAGTTAAGTGGCAATCGTGTAGCGATCTGCTATTTTGGTTTATGTTAGGATGTTAGGATAGGTCATGTTGTATGAACTAATAAAAATGTCGTATTTTTTACACCAGATAACAATATATATATATATATATATATATATATATATATATATATATATATATATATATATATATATATATATATATATATATAAGCAGAAGTGTTATAAGAAGAGCAGAGTACATGGAGAGTAAAAGAAAGGTGAAGAGAGTGGTGAGAGAGTGCAAAAGGAGAGCAGATGAAAGAGTGGGAGAGGCACTGTCAAGAAATTTTAATGAAAATAAGAAAAATTTTTGGAGTGAGTTAAACAAGTTAAGAAAGCCTAGGGAAAGTATGGATTTGTCAGTTAAAAACAGAGTAGGGGAGTTAGTAGATAGGGAGAGGGAGGTATTAGGTAGATGGCGAGAATATTTTGAGGAACTTTTAAATGTTGAGGAAGAAAGGAAGGCGGTAATTTCATGCACTGGCCAGGGAGGTATACCATCTTTTAGGAGTGAAGAAGAGCAGAATGTAAGTGTGGTGGAGGTACGTGAGGCATTACGTAGAATGAAAGGGGGTAAAGCAGCTGGAACTGATGGGATCATGACAGAAATGTTAAAAGCAGGGGGGATATAGTGTTGGAGTGGTTGGTACTTTTGTTTAATAAATGTATGAAAGAGGGGAAGGTACCTAGGGATTGGCGGAGAGCATGTATAGTCCCTTTATATAAAGGGAAAGGGGACAAAAGAGATTGTAAAAATTATAGAGGAATAAGTTTACTGAGTATACCAGGAAAAGTATACGGTAGGGTTATAATTGAAAGAATTAGAGGTAAGACAGAATGTAGGATTGCAGATGAGCAGGGAGGCTTCAGAGAGGGTAGGGGATGTGTAGATCAAGTGTTTACATTGAAGCATATATGTGAACAGTATTTAGATAAAGGTAGGGAAGTTTTTATTGCATTTATGGATTTAGAAAAGGCATATGATAGAGTGGATAGAGGAGCAATGTGGCAGATGTTGCAAGTATATGGAATAGGTGGTAAGTTACTAAATGCTGTAAAGAGCTTTTATGAGGATAGTAAGGCTCAGGTTAGGGTGTGTAGAAGAGAGGGAGAATACTTCCCGGTAAAAGTAGGTCTTAGACAGGGATGTGTAATGTCACCATGGTTGTTTAATATATTTATAGATGGGGTTGTAAAAGAAGTAAATGCTAGGGTGTTCGGGAGAGGGGTGGGATTAAATTATGGGGAATCAAATTCAAAATGGGAATTGACACAGTTACTTTTTGCTGATGATACTGTGCTTATGGGAGATTCTAAAGAAAAATTGCAAAGGTTAGTAGATGAGTTTGAGAATGTGTGCAAAGGTAGAAAGTTGAAAGTGAACATAGAAAAGAGTAAGGTGATGAGGGTATCAAATGATTTAGATAAAGAAAAATTGGATATCAAATTGGGGAGGAGGAGTATGGAAGAAGTGAATGTTTTCAGATACTTGGGAGTTGACGTGTCGGCGGATGGATTTATGAAGGATGAGGTTAATCATAGAAATGATAAGGGAAAAAAGGTGAGTGGTGCGTTGAGGTATATGTGGAGTCAAAAAACGTTATCTATGGAGGCAAGGAAGGGAATGTATGAAGGTATAGTAGTACCAACACTCTTATATGGATGTGAAGCTTGGGTGGTAAATGCAGCAGCGAGGAGACGGTTGGAGGCAGTGGAGATGTCCTGTCTAAGGGCAATGTGTGGTGTAAATATTATGCAGAAAATTCGGAGTGTGGAAATTAGGAGAAGGTGTGGAGTTAATAAAAGCATTAGTCAGAGGGCAGAAGAGGGGTTGTTGAGGTGGTTTGGTCATTTAGAGAGAATGGATCAAAGTAGAATGACATGGAAAGCATATAAATCTATAGAGGAAGAAAGGAGGGGTAGGGGTCGTCCTCGAAAGGGTTGGAAAGAGGGGGTAAAGGAGGTTTTGTGGGCGAGGGGCTTGGACTTCCAGCAAGCGTGCATGAGCGTGTTAGATAGGAGTGAATGGAGACGAATGATACTTGGGACCTGACGATCTGTTGGAGTGTGAGCAGGGTAATATTTAGTGAAGGGATTCAATGAAACCGGTTATTTTCATATAGTCGGACTTGAGTCCTGGAAATGGGAAGTACAATGCCTGCACTTTAAAGGAGGGATTTGGGATATTGACAGTTTGGAGGGGTATGTTGTGTATCTTTATACGTACATGCTTCTAAACTGTTGTATTCTGAGCACCTCTGCAAAAGCAGTGATAATGTGTGAGTGTGGTGAAAGTGTTGAATGATGATGAAAGTATTTTCTTTTTGGGGATTTTCTTTCTTTTTTGGGTCACCCTGCCTCGGTGGGAGACGGCCGACTTGTTAAAAAAAAAATATATGCATATATATATATATATATATATATATATATATATATATATATATATATATATATATATATATATATATATATATATATATATATATATATATATATATATATATATATATATATATATATATATAAAACATTACATCGTGATAACGAGTCACCCGAATAATATATATGCAACAAAATCCTTATAGCCAAGCCAACACACTAGAGTAATATGTACATTAAATACTTCACACACCTTTCTAACAAATAATTCAAAAGTACCTGTGTAAAAAGTACATTATCAAATACTAGCATCTAACATATTCTCTGCCAAAACATATGTATAATATATACACTACCAAACACCCGCTAATATCATGCCATACCTTGCACCACTATCCTGTGAATCTGCCGCACCCCTCCACCACCTCCAACGACAGCCTCACTGCCCACTTAAGACTGATGGAGCACCTGGTTAATGGTGCTTGAGATGAATGACATCTTTCATTAGCAGCATCTACGCACACCCTCCCCCTCATTATCAGGCCATCACCAGCACCACACCTGAGCTCCTGTTCTAGTGTGGAGTAATCCTGCAGAGGGATGGTGGCGCGGGATGGTACGAGGGGAAGAGGTGTAGGATCTAGGTGAGCACCTCTGATGGAGTGGCATTACCGGCGATGCTAAAGGCGGTAGGTAGTACTGGCGGCGGCGGTGGTGGTTGTGGTGGTGGTGGTGGTGGTGGTGGTGGTGGTGGTGGTGGTGGTGGTGGTGGTGGTGGTGGTGGTGGTGGTGGTGGTGGTGGTGGTGGTGGTGGTGATGGTTGTGATTAGGAGAGAAAGGAGAAGCAGTAGGAAAATTGGGGAAAGGGAATGAAAGTGATTCTTTCCAAAATAAGGAGAGCTGGGGTAGACGGTGAAACCTGGTGAGAATTTATACTTTGTCTACTAGTGGTGGTAGTGGTGGTGCGGGTGGTGGTGCTGGTGATGGTGATGGTGCTGGTAGTAGTAGTAGTAGTGATTATGCAGGGGCGTGGTAGGTTAATGGAACAGGATGGAGAGTTGACATGAGATACCTTGATGCGGATTTTAATGATTTATTAACAACAACAACTGTAAAAGTAATAAAATTAATAATAGTAATAATAATATTTATAACGAAAGGAAATGTTAGTGATTCTATCTAGGAAAGGGAACATAACTGAAGATACTGCTGTAGGATAAGGGCTCATGAGCTCGCCTTGTGAATAATGGTAAATGTTGCTGTCAAGTATAGGAAGCTAAGGAGGATGGCGGGAAGGGAGACGTAGTGAGCGTAGAAGTAGTTATATACTATGACGGTTTTGAATAATAATAATAATAATGATAATAATTATACTTGCTAATAAAAAACTAGGAGATAACTCATTTCTAGAAAGGAAGAGACGTGTGAGTAAGCTTGGCACTGAGACGTGAAGGAGTATGTGACGGGACATAAAGAACAGAAGGCAGCATGTAAACACGACCAGCAAGACAGGCGAGTCCTGGCACGTGTGTCAACACACGGGTTAACACAAGAACGATGAGAGGAATAGAAGTGGAGGAAAGAGGAAAGAAGGAACAATGATCGAGCGGTAGAAGACTTATTCGGATTAGTATCCCAGTAGGAATAATAATCCTTGACAACTCAAGAAAACCCTGCAGTATAGCTGATTTCCTTTGGGATTTTAACGAGGTTCTTGTCCAGGATGCGACTCCCATCATTTATCTCCTAGGCCTTTATTTACTGCTAGATAACAGAGAAGGCAGGCCCCAGGAGACGTTTTCATGCGTCTGGTGCTCACTCAGGGTTAGATCTGAGTTAGAGAAACTCGTAGTGCTCTTTGGTTAAAATACCCTACTGCGTTTCCGACTCAAGGGATTATTTCCCCTCTCAGTTATCTGTCACCGGACGTACAGTGCGTCTTCCTCTCTTTATTACCCGACTTTCCTAACCATTAATCGTAATTTATTCTCGTTCTCTTTTAGCTTACTGTATTTATATTTGCCGAGTGATCTCTTCTTGTTTTCTCCAACACCTTACTGAGTTTGCGTTTCAGGGAAATTCTTGCACAGTTTTCCAAATGTCTGATAACTCTGATCTCTTCCGTGACATGTTAGAGATCTCTGTCAGGGGTTTAGGATTTTTTTCTCTCTTTAGCACCTCGAGTGAGATTATGTTCAATCCCATCTCTTTCGCTAATTGGGAAGAATGGGAATAATAGTTCGTCGACTTTGTTAAAGATGGAATTAAGAAAAAATAAAAAGAGAAAGTGGAATCCTTTTTCTCTAAGGGTCGACTTCCAGACGCCCATTAAATGGAAACTGAATTTTTGCTCAGCATATTCAAATTTAGCAGCTCGGAAAAATCTCCTTGGTAAATAAACATTGCTCTAAACACCAAAATTATGCAGGACAATCTAGTTATTCATTCCCTCCCTTTCCCCCTCACTCCTTTCTCCCTCCTTCCTTCACTCTATTCCTCCTTCCATCCCTCCGTCCCTCCCACTCCTGCCTCCCTTAATTCTTTTCTACCTTCCTCTTTTACTCCCTCTCTTCTCCCTTCCTCCTCCTATTCTGCATAATTTCTTGCCATTCTTCGTGCTGCTACAGTATCGCTTTGTGTGTGCTTGTGTATGTGTGTGAGAGAGAGATAGAAGAGAGAGAGAGAGAGAGAGAGAGAGAGAGAGAGAGAGAGAGAGAGAGAGAGTAGCTATTCGCAGCTACATGAGAAGAGCTATGCTTGTGGTGTCCCGTCTTCATTGTAAATTTAATATGTTAAAATTTTGTTTTCCTTCCAGTGGATGTAGAACATCCTACGTCTTTCTGAATTCCGCTTCAGTATTCAACCGCACTTTTTGTAAAGAAAAATGGTCTGGTATCTTCTGCTCAGTATTTTGTTGTACAATCTACTTTTGATATTGTTCTTTTTCTTATCTCTTTCTCCCATTTCCATTACGTGACAATTGTAAAAAGAATTTTTGCATCATCAGCAAATCTTTTAAACTTTTTTTATGCATTTCTGATAATAATTTATTTGAGTTAGAAACCTATGACTTTTTCAATTAGAACCTATGACATTTACCCATGACATTTACTTGGTACGCGATTAGGGAATGAAGGATCGAGCCCCCAATGCTCTTTGCGCTTAATGACCCATAGGGGTTTAGCACTCTGTTGGGTACATTACGACTGAGACCCTCTTCAGCAGTTGTAAGGCAAAATGTACTCTATTTCATCTGTTTTATTTTCGTTAAAGAGTCCCCTTGTTCTATTGCTCAGAATTTATGCCATTAATATTTATGGCGAAGAATGTTTAAAATTATCGAGATGAACTAAAATTTCTATATAATATTTACACGAGAAAAACAAAAGATTCTAGTCTCTTTGAGTATTTGGATTCTACTCTCTTTTAATACGTTGAAACCTATGTTATATATCCCGTCTTTATGGAGTCAGTCAAGGAAACATTATCAGTGCTTTGAATATTCCTTGTTAAAATATTCTTCGTTTTCCACTTAGTGTAACAGCACTTTCTCAACAAAGCTAACAGGGAGTCCATAATGTATATTTACTTGGTAAACTAATAAAAGTCATTAGTTTATTTTTTGTTTACTTGGGTTACTTAGTAAGCTAATTGCTTTATTTTACCCAGAAATCCCTGTTGTTGTCAGGCACAGTAAGCATAGATAAGAGGAGAGGCATATTTCATTATTCCTTAGCACAAGGACAGTGTATTATTATATTTATATGAATCATTCAACAATGCTAGAACAGGTGCAGCTCGATCCTTCGCTCTCAAATATCGAGAGAAACTCTACTCAGGGATTTTTCCATTCCATGGAGAGTTTACCGTTCTTATTCTTCAAACAAACTCATTAAATATACTACCTTGGGGAACTCCACAACCCCTGTCGATAGCATGTGGAGTTCCCCAAGGTAGTATTATGGGTCCCTTATTATTCCTATGCTATGTTAACGACATGCCTATCAGTGTCAAGTTCAAACTCCTACTGTATGCAGATGACATTGCTCTGTTAGTGTCAGGTAAAGACCCACAAGAAAACAAACTATCATTACACCTCGGGAAAACTGAAGTCATTCTCTTTGGCACGAAGCATAAACTGAGAAGGTAAAAATACTTTTAATGTCCAGTGTAATGGGGAGCCCATCAGTTTCCTCAGTAAAATATCTGGGAATCCCCTTAGACCCATGCATGTCAGGAGAATTGATAGGGAACAGTGTAGTAAGGAAAGCGAATGCCAGACTGAAATTCCTCTAAAGACAAGCACAGTGTCTACCTACTGAGGTTCGTAGGACCTTATATCGAACCCTTATACAGTGTCATATGGATTACGCTTGCTCTTCATGGTACTCTGCCTTGACAAAAAAACTGAAAGATAGACTGCAAATCACCCAGAGCAAAATAGTAAGATTCATCCTGGACCTGGGTCCAAGAGATCATGTAGGCCAGGATGAATTACAGCAGTTGGATATGCTGAATGTTGAAGACAGAGTAAAACAACTGAAGCTAAATCATGTTTATAAAATTGCTCACAAACAGTGTCAAGAATATCTTGCTGCCAATTTTGTCAAGGTTGGGAACCAAAGCAATCATAGTAGTACCCAGTCAGTGGCCAGGCTTCAAACGCCTTTTATTGTACAGCAATAAAGGAGTAGAACAGACTGCCCACACATGTCAAAACCAGTCATAGCATGAACCAGTTCAGGAAGAGTGCCAAAAGGTGTCTGATGAATGCAGCTACAGAAAGAGAGGGGAATGATTTTTAATTTTTTTAGCTAACACCTAGTAATGACCCTCGTATTATAGTCTTAATGACCCTTGTGTAGTAGATAGTCTTTTTAGTATGATAATAAGATGTTATCTCCATTATAGAATAATAATAAAATATTATAACCTTTATATAATAATAATAATAATAATAATAATAATAATAATAATAATAATAATAATAATAATAATAATAATAATAAGGTAAAAGGACCATACCCCCGGCCGGGATTGAACCCGTGGTCATAGTCTCAAAACTCCAGCCCAATGGAAATAAGTCACTCTGTCTGACTTTTTTGGGTTATCCCACTTTCTCTACACGTATGCTGCTATGTATGATATTCTATGTAACTGTATTTGTGTATTCCTGATTAAACATACTTACTTGCTTACTTACTTCTTATTAAAGATATTTGTTACTGCTTGAACGACGTGCAGGGAAAACGTGTGTGGCTCCCTGGCTAACAGAAAATGGGGAGTGTAAGTAGACGCTACTCTTCCTGGTGTTGCTGTTGTTGTTGTTAAGAGTCTTGGAGTGAAAACTAGTCTGGTGTGACGCTGTTGGATCTGCGACCACCAGTGTTACGTAATTGCCTGTCTCTGCCAGTGACGCAGCATTCACAACTTCTAAAAAAGTCATCTGATGTTGCATTGTTGTTCCTCGTAAAGTTGGTTGCAAGCCTTCTTATTCCCGTATGCCTCCCTCTCTCTCTCTCTCTCTCTCTCTCTCTCTCTCTCTCTCTCTCTCTCTCTCTCTCTCTCTTTCTGGCTCTTTCCTTTGTGGCAACAAATCAAGTTCAGTCAAGTGGAGATTCGGGGAAAGTGACAGCAGGAAAAAAAGTAAGGAAGAGGTGGGATAGCAGCAGAGAATAAAGGGGTGGTAAAACTTGAGGCGAAAAATGAGGTAGGCAGGTAAAGTTAGAGACAGACAACAGTCAAGAAGAAAGTCAGGCAGATGGAAAGAATAATAACACAGAGAAAGAGAAAGAGAGAGGGAGATGAAGGCTAGAGGGGAGGCATGAAGAATGGGCTTGAGGGATGGCAGGCAGGAGGGCTGGAGGGAAGGCAGACAAGAGGGCTGAAGGGAAGGCAGGGAGCAGGGCTGGAGGGAAGGCAGGCAAGAGGGCTGAAGGGAAGGCAGGGAGGAGGACTGGAGGATAGGAAATGTGGATATCGTTCTCCCCTGCTGGAAAAGCAAGACTCTTCGATTCTCGGTCTCTTGAGGTTAAAGGTCGAAACAGTTTCATTAAGTGTTGGAATCCTAGGAAATGGCCGGAGAAATTCTTTCAATTTATTTTCATAAAAATTCATTGGTAATTGTTGCGTCTGCTGCTGTTGGTGTTGAGACTGTTGCTAGTACTGCTCTAGTGTTTACTTGGTTACTAGAAATGTTATTAATGCTACTAGTGCTGATGGTGGTGCTAGTGCTTCTGTCATTGTTGCTGTTGCTGGGGTTCCAGTTTGAGTGGTACTGCCAAGAAAAGTACAATGCAAGAGAGAAAGAGAGAGAGAGAGAGAGAGAGAGAGAGAGAGAGAGAGAGAGAGAGAGAGAGAGAGAGAGAGAGAGAGAGAGAGAGAGAGAGAGAGAGAGAGAGAGAGAGAGAGAGAGAGAGAGAGAGAGAGAAAGAGAGAGCGAGAGGAGAGAGAGACAGAGAGTGAGAGAGACCTACCCTTATGATCTACCATAAAGGTAATCACTGAAGAGACATAGCGTACAGCCTGCAAGCTCTGGAAATTGCAGGCTCTACGCTATGTCTCCTCAGTGATTACCATTCTCAATGGAACGGAATCAGCAAGACATCCTATTGGGGCAAGTTTTCCACAAGGAAGCGTGCTGAGACCATTATTATGGAATGTCTACTTCAATGATCCTCTTCATCTCATCCCATAATCCCATGCATATGCAGACAACTGTACATTGACCTTCACTTATCCAAGAGTAGAAATGCCAGCTGCTCTATGCTACATCAATCACCAGCTAAGATCTATATCAGCTTGGGGAAATAGATGGTAAATAACATTTGTACCTGAGAAAACACAAATGATGATGGTCTCTAGGCACTATAATGTTAATGCCGGAGCAGTAATAAGGATGAATTGGAGGATGTTGGCACCTGGGGAAGAAGTTGATATCCTTGGGGTGAAATTTGACTCCAAACTAACCATGGAGAACCACATTGTAAATCTTGCAAACAAAGTAGCCAGGAAGCTTACAGCACTTCGCCGTATCTCGCATCTGCTTGACAGTAGGTGTTGCAAGATTCTGTACGTGACACAAGTACGCTCACACCTTGAGTATGCTCCACTTTCTTGGTTTGCCTGCCCCCCCCCCTCATCTGCGACTGCTTGACAGAGTAGAGAACAGAGCAAGACGTCTCATGTCTCTCCTGAACCAATCCTGACTAGATCTGCCATTTCAGCAGAGCCTTCAACACAGGAGGGATGTGGGTGGCCTTACTGTTATGTACGAGGCCAATATTGTCATAGTAGCACACTTGGATCCACTTCGAGGACAGCGTGAAGCAAGCTTCTATACCACAAGACGGGCAGAAAGCAGCAACTTCACTCTGGCTGTACCCTTCTCCAGATCATCACTTCATCTGAGATCATTTATCCCTTGGATGACTTGAGTATGGAACACATTCGTACAGCATTATGATGTCAACGAGATAAAGCCAGCTGATCAAATGAAAATGCTGGCCCACAGATGGCTGCAACTTCATCCTGTTCCCTACTTGTATGTCTCATTACAATAAAAATGCTTTCAAATGAGCTGATGTAAGTAACAGCTCCTAGCTTGTCAATGAAGTTAGGACTCCTTAACCTGCCAAACCCTGTGTAAAAGAGAGAGAGAGAGAGAGAGAGAGAGAGAGAGCGGGGACACAACACACACGCACACACACACACACACACACACACACACACACACACACACACACACACACACACACACACACACACACACACACACACACACACACACACACACACACACACACATGCCCACACTCACGCCCACACTGAGTAACAGCTACTACTGCCGAAGGCAACATAACAGACACAGACCTGTACCCTCAGTTAACTATTTCCATTTCAACGAGACACGCGCTGTGCCCCATCACGCAGCAGCTGGAGTCCATTATATGCCCTGCTAATTCCTGGTTCCTCTGTGGTGTTAATCCAAACACCCAGCTCTCCTGCTGCCTAGCGTCAAGCAGTACCCATTCCTACTACTGCTACAGCATCGCCAGGCACACAAGATTGTCTTGTATTACATTTAGATAAATATATACTCGCACGAACGAAAGTTTTAAAAACGATGCGATCAGATGATGTCTGCAAAAAAAAAAAAAAAAAAAAATTTAGGGAAAAAAAAATTGAAACAATCAGAGGATTAAGTGAATTCATCTCAAATAGGAGCAAAATATTATATATTGAGAACATAGAAATAACACGTGATGATGTAGCCGTTTGTTATGAAACTATAGCTAGAACTTTTAACAGTCTTGCAGGATTGCTAGTCCTATTTTTTTTTGTCTCGCAGTAACGTAAGTTGGAAGGGCAGTTGAAAAGCTTTTTACTTACCTTTAGTATACACTTAGATCTACTTTTCTGTTTCTTAATAGCTCTTAATCCCATTACATTTTATTTTCTAGTGAGCTTTAGCATATAATAGTTAGTAAAGGCTAACTCAAACAAAGGGAATCTTATCTTTGATATACCTTTGATAAGTCTTGAGAGTTTGTTTACTCCCGGAGCCCGGCTATGGCCCAGGTTCGTCCGTTGGTAGTCTGGTCAACCAGGCTGCTGCTGTTGGTGGCCTGCAGTCAAACATATCCGTCACAGCCTGCCTCATCTGGCACCTGGTGAAAATACTTATCCAGCTTCCTCTTGAAAACTTCTACACTTGTCTGAACAGTGTTTCTGATATTTTCTGTTAAGATGTTAAATAATCTGAGACTAGGACTGTTAATACGGTGCTCCCTTATTGTGCTTACAGCACCCCTGCTTTTCACTGGGTTTATATTGGATTTCTTCCCATATCTCTCGCTCCAGTATGTTGTTATGGCAGTGTGCAGATTTGAGACCAGGCCTTCATCTACCTTCCAGGTATATATTATCATGTATTTCTCTCTCTCTCCAGTGAGTACATATTTAAAGGCGTTCCTAGTAATTTAAATATTTTATTGGCTCTATGCGGAACGTAAACGATCTCTGTATTTCTTCCAGCTCTGATATTTCTCCTGCTATGAATGGAGCAGTCAACACTGAGCAATATTCCAAATGAGGGAGCACGAGTGATTTAAAAAGTGTCACCGCTAGCATTATTTCCCTTGTTTCGAAGATTCTCCTTTCCCAACCAGTCATCCTACAGGCTGTTGTGACCTTCGCCATATTATGTTATTTGAAAGAAAAATCAGTCTTTCACATGTTCCTTTTGTTCTATTTGTCGATCCTCTTGAGTTCTTCATACAGTATTCCTTTTTTGAGTTCTTCATTCCTTCCATACCTTAGCAGCTAGAACTTATCTCCATTGAACGTAATGTTGTTGTTCAATGCCCTCTGGAAAATCCTCCTTATATCTTCCTATATTTTTTCAATGTAGTCTACCGAAGTGACTTTCATGCTTATTTTAGTGTCATCTGCAAATGATGATACAAAACTGTGACGAGTGTTTTTTTCTATGTCTGTTATGAGAAAAAGAAACAGCAGAGGTGCTAGGACAGAATCTCGCTGGCGCTGGATTTTGCTTTCTTTACTACTACTTTTTCTGTTCTCTGTGTTAGGAACCCGAAAATCCATCTGCCTGCCTTCCCCGTAATGCCTATGACTTTCGTTTTGTGTGAAGTTACCTTATGATTGCATCTGTCAAATACCTTTGCAAAGTCTGTGTAAATTACATCTGTACATGGGTTGTCTTCCAACGCCTCCAAAATTCTTTCAGCAGCTATGACAGACATAATCGTCCCGCTCTAAAACCCTTAGGATTTGAATTATGTCAATCGTACTGTTACAAGAAATTTGTAATCTGACCTTTCAACACCATTTCGAAGATTTTTATGATGTGGGAAGTAAGGGTTACTGGTCTGTAAATTTTAGCTAGTGCTCTACTACCTCCCTTCTGCTAAGGAGCTATGTCTGCACTCTTTCAGGTTTCCATCTCAATATTCAGTCACTGAAGAATAGATAATTACAACCAGTGTGAATCAGTACAAGGGGAAGGGATGGGCGGAATGAGGTCAGTCAAGCCGGAAGAACAGAAAGGTGACAAATTTACCTCAACAAGTGATGAAGAAACTGTCAGTAGAGACGAGGAAGGAGAGTGAGGAAGGCTATAATATCAGGAGGTTGTATTTTTTCACAGTTACTGTCGCAATAGCCTCTACTGTGGTCTTCTCCATCAATTTCTACTTCGCCTTTTCCTTCACCTCCTCTTCTCATTTTCTACCTTCTATTTTTTCTTTTCTTCATCATCCTCTCCCTTCTCCAAAATTTCTACATTCTCTTTCCTTCACCTCTCTTCTATTTCTACTCTACTTTTTTTTTTGCCTCTTTCACCTCTGCTCCTTTTTTTCTCTACTCCGATTCGGCTTACTTTTTTTTTTTTTTTGCCTCTTTCACCTCTGCTCCTTTTTTTCTTTTCCTTCTGAATTCACTGATCCCATAACTTCTCATCGTGCTCGTCTTTCTTCTGTTCGTGCTCTTCTTTCAGTTCATCCATCTGCACTACCTCTTGCTGATGTTGCTCCTGTTCCTACCTCTCCTCCTCCTCCTCCTCCTCCTCCTCTCCTTCTTCCTCCCCATGCTGCTGTTCCTTCCCCACTTCCTCCTCCTCCTCGTGCTTCTCTTGCTCCCTGTGGCCCCGGAACACACCAGGCTGTCAACAGGCAACACGTCATTATTAATTCACGCGCCCCTCACACCTTCACTAGCGGACGCCTCAAGATGATCGTGTTCCTGTAGCCTAGACACAGCCACGGCGGCGGCAGAATCCACAAGACACAGTGACGACAGCAGAAGCTGCAAGACAGAAGCGGCGGCAGAAGGCACAAGACAACGGTGGCGGCGGCAGAAGACAGTAGACAACAGTAGCGGCAGTGACTAAAACACCCAGACGTACCGGCGGTGGCGGAAGCTGTAATACTTAGCCCAAGTGGCGGTCGCGATGACGGTGGCAGAAACCAGGAGAGATAAAAGAGTGTGAAAAGACAAGAATTTTTACCAACAAATTGAGTTGCGTGTAGCTGGCTGAGTGACAAGAGCGTGACACCTCGAGAAGTAACGTATTCCTAGTGTCAACCAGCATCCTTGTCTCCCAGGCAACGTATCTTAATCACTCTGTCTCTTTTCGTGTCAATCTTTTTTTCTAATCTCTCCCTCTCTCTCTCTCTCTTAAAGGTTTTGGAGAGATAGGTCAGGAGTTTCTACTTTTATTTACAAGCTAGGATCTGTTACCTACTTCGGCTCATTTGGAAGCCTTTTAAATGTTATAAGACATACGAATAGGGAAGAGGATGGAGCTAGAGCCATCCGTGAGTCAGTAATTGCATTTGGTCAACTGACTTTATTTCATCGATGATTTTGTACTCAATTTAAGTGATGTTTTTGAGAAGGGTACAGCCAGAGTATAGTTGCTGCTCGCTTCCTATCTTATCTAAAAGCTCTGTTCTCGCTGAACACGAAGTTGAGCCAAGTATGGTACCTTAGCAACACTGGATTTGTACATAACAGTAAGGCCACTCACATTCCTCCGGCATTAAATTCTCTGTTGAAATGACAGATCTGTCCATGCCTGGTTCAGAAGAAAGGTGGGTCGTCTTGCTCTGTTCTCTGATCTGGCAAAAAGTCGTAGATGACGCGGAGGGCAGGCAGTCCAAGAGTGTGGCGCATATGCAAGGTGTGAACTCACTTGTGCTACATACAAAGTCTTGCAGCTTCTACTGTCGAGAAGATGCGATATATGTGTAAGTGCTGTAAGCTTCATGGCCGTCTTGTTTGCGAGATTTACTACGTGGTTTTCATAGTCAATTTGAAATCAAATCTTGCCCCAAGGATATCAACCTCATACTCGGGATCAAACGCTCTCCCATTCGTTCTTACCACTGCTCCAGCATTATCTTCATAGTGCCTAGAGACCATCATCGTTTGTGTTTTCTCAGAATCAGATGTAACCTGCCATTGTTTACCCCAGGCTGATATAGCAGTAAGCTGGTGATTGATATAATTGAAAACAGCTGCCATTTCCTTCTTTGGATAAGTATATGTCCAAATACAGTCATCTACATATGCATGCGATTCTGGGATGAGTTAAAGGTCATTGAAGTAGACATTCCACAACAATAGCCCGAACACACTTCCCTGTGGAACACTGACACCAATAGAGCGTCATGTTGACTCTGTCCAACTGAGAAATAACAAGGAATAGTGCAGAGTCAGCGACTTCTATTGCCTGCAGTTTCACAAAGAATCCATGGTACTACTCTTTGTCGAAAGTGCCAGCAATGCCCACTGCTATTACACAGATGATCTTGGATTCATCCAGTGACTGATGCCACATAATGGAGAGGCTTAACAGCAGATCAGCAGCAGACTGACCATTTCCAAAGCCATATTGACGCTCACAAAGAAGCAAGTGGTAGTGGAAAGACGCTGTCATTTATCATCTACCGTGAGATTATTTTCAAAAATCTTGCCAGTGATTGACAGAAGTGACACTGATCTGTAGTTATTTATTTCCATTCTGGGCTTCTTTTTGTGAACAGGGACTACATTTACCTCTTTCCAAAGACGTTATTTGCACTGTGCTAGGCAGTGCTGATAGTTGCAAGTAAGAGGTGACGCTTTCTGGTCTGCCCATCTGTGCAGCAGTCTAGGATCCCCTCTCCCTCCCTCCCCCTCTCTCTCTTTCTCTCTCCCTCCCTCCCTCTCCCTCTCCTGCCCATATAATTTTTTCTATTGTAAGACTCGTAAAGTAACATCCGCTTATATTCATGCATACCTTTCTAACACTGGTTACGAACACATGCACATTCGCACGCACACAGGCGAGCGTAATGGCGGTGCTAGGTCCTGCATAATGTAGATGAAGTGTTCAGGTGGGAGGCATATGCACCTGGACAACGCACTTCAGTATTTACACACTGTCAGCTACCCATCCAGCACTATCGGTGCTACTAAATTTCCAGCTTTTCCATTTTCACACCCACTATATTTTCTTTTATTTTTATTTGCCTTTCCTTCTTTTGCTGTCTTGTTGCTCTTGCATTTTCTTAACCTCTACACTTATTCATTATTTTTAATTCTCTTTCATCTTTCTGCATCTTACTTTTATATTAAATATAATCATCAATTTACTCGTCAGGAATACTAATACAAAATGTTTTTACCCTTCCAGATATCTTAAGAATAATTTACTATTATTATTCAATATTCATTCACATTTTGTGTCATAAGTTAGCTTTACTCGTCAACATTTTTTTTCATCGCTTTAGTTTTGGCAGGAAATGAAGCAAATTACTCAGATTTAATGTGTCAGTTAATTTGATATTTCGAATAATTACCTGTTGCGACATCACCTTTCCTTCCTTTCCTCCCTTTCGTTCCACCTCCTAGTCGCTGTTCTTCCTTTTTTGTTTCTTACTCGGACCTTTTCCTTTCATTCTCATAACCACCTCATTACCCACATGTCCTTTCAACTAGCCAAATATATATATATATATATATATATATATATATATATATATATATATATATATATATATATATATATATATATATATATATATATATATATATATATATATATATACTATATATATATATATATATATATATATATATACATATATATATATATATATATATATATATATATATATATATATATATATATATATATATATATATATATATATATATATATATATTATATATATATATATATATATATATATATATATATATATATATATATATATATAATATATATACATATATATATATATATATATATATATATATATATATATATATATATATATTATATATAATATATATATATATATATATATATATATATATATATATATATATATTATATATTATATATATATATATATATATATAATATATATATATATATATATATATATACTATATATATATATATATATATATATATATATATATATATATATATAATATATATATATATATGTCATAATTAATATGTAAAACTTCAATTGAAGAACTCATTTAAAATTAAGTCTTTCCAAATATTTTCTTATACGTTTAAAGATATAATTTTTCATTAATGTTAATGTAAAAATTTTTAATTTTGCACCAAAAGAAACTTAGAAAACTTACCTAACCTTGTTATAACAAGAGCAATTTATTTTAGCCTAACCCAACTAAATATATTTTAGATTTGTTTACAGTAATTTAATACTAAAAAAATTTCTTAGAGAATCGAGTAGCATGGTAAAAGGCAGAAAAGAACAGTTAATACAGTTAAACGCAAGGGTGCAATAAGTACATGAAGAACCAATTAATTAGGCATAATAAGACCATATCCCTCTCATCTAATAAAAGGGGAATTACTAACAGATCTTTGTCTTCAACATGGACGTATGCTGTTGAGCATTCGTCCATCTGCGTACCAGAGCTATAACCAGGTAGACACGAAGTTGGTAACACCTAACTATCATTCCTGCATTTCTCCCTTACCTCTCTTATTAGGTAGATAGTGGGTCATTCTTACCCCCTTCCTATCCACTACTCTTCACTCGTCTCCGGGTCCCACTCACCCCGACATACCTTCACCTCGCCCACGTCCCGTTCTTCCTGAGGGATGGTAATTCCCAAGTTTTAGTAATTCCAGCTCCATTGGAACGAAACATTTAACGCTACCGTAGATACTGAATCCTTCAACGAATGCTTAACGATATCCTCCAAGCCTCCCAGATGTAAGAAATTCACCCCGTGTGATGGAATATGACTGGGAAAACATAGCTTGCGTTTGTTCCCGCTGTGTAACTATCATATAAATTTGGGTAGCGCCACCCTGCTGGTGTATTCACTTTTGTTTATAAAAAGAAAAAGCTTCCACTGCATAACAGTGTCAAGAGGCATCTTGCTGAGTAACTTTACTTAAGAGAATAACCTCCTTAGTGCACAACAAACCCATTTCTTCCCGCTATGGGAAAAAAAAAACCTTAGAGAAATGTAACATATTTTTTCATTATATTTTAGGTTTTTCCGGAAAAAGTGACAAATATAAATCTGTCATGCGTTGTTTAAAATATTAATGTTTCTTTTGCCACGATGTGAGATATTTCATTAATAAGTTCCATCACACCTCGGTGTTTTGATAATTGCTTTCTTAGCATAAACTTTGGTTATAAATATGTCTGATTGCTCACGTGTCTCTTTTTAATCATATGAATTTCTTTGGTCGTTTTAACCCTATAGAATATTCAAAGTAATTGTAGACAGACATTGATTGGTGAGTATTTCTTGTAGGCAACACCAGCCCCTGCATTGGGTAAAGGTGCATATTAAGCGGGTATTTTCTAGTCAAGTGAATATTGTATGCTTATGCATTTCTTTTCTCACTGGTAGTTGGTTCTCGTGACGTTGTGAGGTAGCTGTTCCATGGGTGTTAGGTGATTGTTGCGTGATTGTTAAAGGATCATTATTGTGTTTATTGTTTGCTTGACTTCGTGTTTACCATATATTAGCTATGAAGTTGTTGTGCTTTTATTTCTAGGTTGTATTGTAGTTTTACACTCAAGAATTTGCTTATTTACACCTAAATATTTTGCAACTTAACTCACATTAGTGTCGGGACCAAGACTGTGGTGGCCTGATTGATTAGAACACAGAGTAAATAACAGTGGAAAGAATTGTGCCAGAGTAAACATAATAATATAAGAACGTAAGAACATAATTAATTTGGGCCAAATATCGTACCTAGCCACATTATTATTAATGTAACGGTAAATATTTTATATTTAACATTACGTAATTCATTATGTTAACAAAATATTTTTTTGTAATCATTGTCAAACTTGTAATATCTGTATTGGTTTTAAATTGATAATTTTTTCTTTTACCTTTTTCATTAAAACGGTAAATATTTTATATTTAACATTACGTAATTCATTATGTTAACAAAATATTTTTTTGTAATCATTGTCAAACTTGTAATATCTGTATTATTTTTAAATTTATAAATTTTTCTTTTACCTTTTTCATTAAAACTATTGGGTTTCTGCTTAATCCTTAACCGCACATTTAGTATTCACCCAGTTTCTAATAAACAGGAACTTTAATTTAATATTGGTAATATGTTCGATTTGCTTTTTTGTACCTGGTCATTTCATAGCTGCTCACTTTGTGATTATTCCGTAATTTCTCCCTCTTCATCGTAGCTCATCTCTCATCCATCTCAAGTTACTCACAAGGTTAAACACATGTATTTTCATGTTATATAAATTTCCACTGCGCAAATATCTCAATAGCACAAGCGGCTCCCATGCTTTCTTTCCTGTCAACTACAGCATTCTTCTGGATGCTGCCTTAAAGCTTAGGTAATGTTATGGTGATGGATTTTGCTGAAGCTGTGGAACCCCTAAGTTTCTAAAGCCTGAACGATGATGTTAAGGTGATGGATTCTTCTGGCCTATGGGTACTGCTTTTTGAAGCGTGAAGGAGATAAACCCGTGATTCTCTTCTAAACGAGAAGAACTAGCTGACTTATCTTTAAACTGAAGGAGAAAGAAGAGCAGGTGTAAAAGTTGATCGAAAGGAAACAATCTCAAGAGTGCAAAAGAATAATACAGCCTGAGGGGCCTGGAAGTAATGTCTGACGGCACAGGGGAATGAAACTGACACTACCTCTGCAGCCAGGGAGAAAGAGAGACGTCTTGGTTTGGTGGATCGCCGACAATAGATCAAATGTGTTTTACCGTTAAACCACACACGTGCTGTGATTTTCGGTTGAAAATTTAAAATAAAAGTAATATAATTGCAATTGGTAGAAAAAATGAATAGGCTGTTACGAGGAAGGAGAACAGTGGGAGGTGCTGATATTTTAAGAAACGACCTGCCTGTGGGTTTAAAGTACAGAATAACTTTAGGACACCAATTGTGACACAGCGGGAATCATTTAGACTAGATTTTGTGTGTGGTAATAATGCGTGTGGTTTTCGTGGCAAAAATGGGGCTAATAGTGAAAAAGGAAATGATGGTAGAGCAAGATTAATATTTATCAAGTCCAGAGCGTAAAAATAAAAAAGCAATAATAATGAAATTCATCACAATAACAAGCAGAATTTTTATAGCCTTAGTTTATTCCGAAAAATTTGCGTGGTCAAGGTTTAAGAATTGCACGTAGGTGTATTAACATAGCATAAAAGCAGGACTGTCTAATCATGAACGTCATAAAAAAGCAGGACTGGAGTAATTATTGACACGTTACAAGTAGACCTGTGATATTTGGCACGATAAGAGGAAAGGCAGAACCCTTGTGGTGAGTAAGAAGATATAACATTGGATTCATGTGATCTTGGAGAAGAAAAGCAAAACTGATGTTTTCTTAGACAAGATAAAAAAAAAAGAACTATTGAGACATTATGCAAGATTAGAAGCAGAATTGCTGTGATCCTATACCTGGGGATCAACGCCCCCGCGGCCCGGTCTGTGACCAGGCCTCGTGGTGGATCAGGGCCTGATCAACCAGGCTGTTACTATTGGCCGCACGTATACTGACGTACGAACCACATCCCGGTTGGTCAAGAACTGAGTTTATATATCTAACCAGCACCTTCTTAAAGACAACCAGAGCTCTACTGGTAATCTCCCTAATGTATGCAGGGAGGCAGTTGAGCAGTCTTGGCCCCGTGACACTTAATGTGTTGTCTCTTATCGTGTTAGTGGCGACGCTGCTTTTTATTGGGGGAATGTTGCACCGCCTGCCGAGTCTTTTGCTTTCGTAGGGAGTGATTTTCGTCTGTAAATTTGGTGCTAATCTCTCTAGGATTTTCCAGGTGTATATTATCATGTATCTTTCTCGCCTGCGTTCCAGGGAGTACAAATCAAGGAACTTAATCCATTCCCAATAATTAAGGTGTTTTATCGTACTTATGTGTGCCGTGAAGGTTCTCCGTACACTCTCCGGGTCATCAATTTCACTTGCCTCAAAAGACGCTGTTAATGTACAGAAATATTCCAGCCTAGATACAATAAACGATCTGTAGAGAGTTATCATGGGCTTGGCATCCCTAGTTTTGAAGGTTCTTATTATCCATTGTACCATTTTTCTAGCAGATGCGGTAAAAACATTGTTGGGGTCTTTGAAAGTGAGATCCTCTGACATTATCACTCCCAGGTAATTCACATTATTTTTTCGCTCTATTGTGTGGTTGGAATTTGTGTTATACTTTGATATAGTTTTAATTTCCTCAAGTTTTCCATATCTTAGCAATTGAAATTTCTTTTCATTGAACTTCATATTGTTTTCTGTGGCCCATTCAAAGATTCAGTTGATGTGTGTCTGGAGTCTTGCAGTGTCTTCCATGAAAGACACTGTCATGCAAACTCGGGTTTCATCTGCAAATGAAGACACGATGCTGTGACTTACATCTCTGTCTGTGTCAGATATGAGGATGAGGAACAGGTTAGGGACGAGTACTGTGCCTTGTGGAACAGATCTTTTTACAGTAACTGCCTCACACTTTACTGACAGGACCCTGTCATAAAGCTCCAGTAGCTGGGACAGGCAAGAGTGGCCTGCTCTAAACCCACGTGCCCAGGGTTGTGTAACTGATAGGTATCTAGAGGAGTGGTGATCTTGCTTCTTAGAACGCTTTAAAAGATTTTTATAAAATGAGACGTTAGCGCTATTGGTCTCTAGTTCTTTCTAATGCTTTACTTCCCCCCTTTGTGGATTGAGGCTATATCTGTTATTTTTAGCGGTTGTGGGATGACCCCTGTGTCTATATTTCCTCTCCACAGAATGCTGAAGGCACGTGATAGGGGTGCCACGAGACTGGGTCTAGAGCAGAGTGCATGGGCATGTCACTGATTGCCTTTTCGAAGTCATGTGGGTTAGGATAATATCAGATATGTTTAAATCGATCAAGTTATGAGTTTCACTCATAAAAAGTCATTTAGGTCATCAACTCTTTGTCTGGTAAGCGGCTCACTAAATCCTAAGTCATACTGGGACTTAGTAACTCACTCATTTCCTCGCTGTCATCTGTGTAAGATCTTGTGATCTTAAGCAAGATTAGAGGCTGTATTGTTGCGATCTTATAGTTAAGAATAACTGTTGTGATCTTGGAGCAGAAAAGCAGAGCTAGTGTAATCTTTCAGACACGTAGAAACTTGAAGCGTGCAGTGAGGACTCATCGGCGAGCTAGCATGAACCACTTTCACTCAGTTCACGTAAGACTTCCCACCATATATCTTGCCGCAGATGCTGCTTCTCCCTCATTTTCTTCATCGTGTCTTCGTCTTCCACCTATTTTCCCCTTTTCGTATTCCTCCCCACAACTGTGCTTCCCAGCACTACTCTCTTCTTCAGTCCTTCCCACTACCAGTCGACGACACAGGAGAAGAGGACCTCCTCTTGCGTGTTGCGGTCCTACGAGTCGTGTTGAACACGGAACTGTCGTGTTGTTTTTTGGTGCTAAACATACGAGACACGCTCGCTAGAAAATATACTCAAACTTTGTTTACAGCCATGTTCATGCAAGAACACATCCACGCAGACAAACTCTGGACACTCGCGCTTGCGCACTTCCACAAATACGGAGAGGCAGGTATGCGCAGATATATAAAAACGCATACATACTAAAGAGAAGGCTCACAGATGAGTAAATCAATACAGACTGAAGCAGACAGACAAAAACTGCATATACCAGTGCGGGTTCTCTTGTATACGAAGATTAGCAAGAAAGAGAAACAGAAAGAAAAAATGTCAAGTCCATTCACGTAGTGCATTTTCACACTACGCAACTTTGCTTAAAATCCCAGAATTCGAGATGAGAGAATATAAAAGTCTCCTGGACAAAGAACCATTCTCCAGGAGTTATAAGATATGATAAACCTATTAAGCTTATTACTTTGCCTGGCGTCATTCTCAGCGTCGGCAGACCTGCCTCTTCTCCAGGATTTTTTTCAGGGTTGATTAAAGCAGAGAGAGAGAGAGAGAGAGAGAGATAAAGGAGAGGGGGACGGAGACTGTATGAAAGCAGCATGTAAAGCACTCTCTCCCGACTTTTCTGAATTTTCCTTTCTCTTTTATGGACTGGACTAACATTTTATAAAGGCTTAAGTATTTATTCACTAGGAAATACATACATACACACAATTCACGGGCAAATGCTAGATGGCAGACACAATGCCGCCATTAAAAAAAAAAAACTCCCTGGGAGGGTCCTTTGCACTATGAGTTACCTAACTATCATCTTTAAGTGTATCAAAACTCCGGAAAATGCATTAGAGAATATTGGACCAATGAATTAAAGAGCAAACAGTCAAGCAGGCTTTAGACCTACAAACTCTTGTATATCTTGTATATCGAATGTATACATTCGAATGTATACATTCGATATACAAGATTATTCCTGGAAGAATAATCAGGATGCCATGGGACATAAGAATAAATTTTACCAAAAATGAGAAAATTGTATTCGAAACTGCAGTCAGTAATAAGAAAATAGTTGTCTTTACGAAACGAACACCAGTAATGGCTTGCAAGGATAAATCAGACATGGAAGAAAGGAATTATTCAGCTTCAGCAATATATGTCGTGTTGTCAAATTTATAAATCAACGCCAGGAACCAGGAAAAGCAATCATTCAGAACGCTGTACACAATATCACTCGTCTCAGTGTACAATGCCAGCATGGTTTCTTCAACTAGTTAAACATATCAAGAAACTTGGACAAGTGCAGAGGTTTAACACCACTTTATAGTGGGACTGTAGAATATGATTCCTGCTGTCCTCCAGCACAGCAGAAAAATTCACCTTTTCATGTTACTAGATTTTTGTATATCAAAAGCATAGACATTTACCGTCTTCTGAAGTTTCCTAGAAGTGAAAAACATGATCTATGAGGAAAGACTTCGGGTCCTCAGTCTCACACTATAGCAATATCGGAGAGACGGAGATAATAATCATGTATAAGATATTCAAGTATGTAAAGAGAGATAGTGTAACATGAAAGGCACACACACGGAAACTAAATTCTTAAATAATATATAAATATTAGTAAGCCCTTATCAGTTTGACAATACTGGGAGAGAGAAATGTGTCTACATGTATGGATAGCGTATACATATAATGTATACACTATTTGGCTAATTTACTATAGACTGCAAGTCAAGCCATCCCGTCATTCAGGCAGCAAATGCGCTCCCACCCAATATTCTTCCCTGACGCACAGTTACATAAAAAATACCCAACGCCAAGTGTGCTAATCCTCTTAATGGGCAGAAGCTCCTGCAGGAGCCTCGGCAGCGACCTCCAGATGGCTCCTGACGGAAATAAGAAGCCGTAGCAAGGACGAAGAGGAGAGGGGGGAGAGGGGAGGTTACAAGAGGATTTTAGGGTACAGCTCAATTCCCTTTTGCTGGTGTCTTGGGGGTTATCGCAATACTAGTAAATACTCTCATATATAATGAAAGCTCTTATATTTAGTGTCTTATGCCTTGAATAATATTTTTCGCGTTGTTTAAACAGCGAATTATTATGATGTAAATACATGTAAGTGAGCAAACGTATGATTATTTTCTGTTATTTACTGTTGGTACAAATGATTGATTTGTTAGGTTTAAACTCTATTTACTACCCGGGGTTAATAGATGGGGTATATAGATTCAGATATACGCGCCACAGTGTATAATTTGCCATGAGTATGCGTAAATGGATGGGTAAATTAATTTTAACATCCAGGTACTATGTTAAACCAGAACGTCATTTTGTGTCTACGGTAAACACCACCTAGATAATAATTAATAACAATGGAACAACATAAACAACATTATATTTAACTCAGCTTCCTAGTTTAGGTGCTTCTTTAAGTATATGTCCGGTGAATGTGGACTCAACATTTATACTCAGCGGTGTGATTGCTTGTGCGCTTCACGGGCCGAATGAGCAGGCAGCAGGGAACTAATGCAAGCAGTGTTTATATAACAAAAGGTGTATATACTGTGTGTATACAATTAGGGTTCCTTAAACAACAAAAAATATAATTTTGAATTAGTAGTATTACGGAGTTTCGTAGGAAATTATCTTAACAACAATACACATTATTCTGGTGTAAGTCATACAAAAACACATTTATGCTAGGCCTTGCTGCGATTTTTCTCAGATCTCTGATGAGTTGGAAAGAGCTCACAAGAACAGAGACATAACCATAGATAAATTTATAGATGGAAAAGGTTGGGTGAGCCAGAAGATAAGATAAGATAAGATTTAGTTCGGATTTTTAACCCCGGAGGGTTAGCCACCCAGGATAACCCAAGAAAGTCAGTGCGTCATCGAGGACTGTCTAACTTATTTCCATTGGGGTCCTTAATCTTGTCCCCCAGGATGCGACCCACACCAGTCGACTAACACCCAGGTACCTATTTGCTGCTAGGTGAACAGGACAACAGGTGTAAGGAAACGTGTCGAAATGTTTCCACCCGCCGGGAATCGAACCCGGGCCCTCCGTGTGTGAAGCGGGAGCTTTAGCCACCAGGCCACCGGGCCACTGCCACCAGGCCACGGGGCCACCTCCTACTGCCGTGATCCCTTCTTATCATCGCTTGCCAGAACCCACTCCTTTATCATTTTAATGTAGGCTGCCCTAAATCCAACAGTCATCTGATTCCTTTTAGCTTCCTGTAAGAACCAACTAGG
>NC_091325.1:8902170-8932170 GCF_038502225.1 Cherax quadricarinatus | reverse complement strand
AGGGAGGGTTAGTTACACTGTAAATTGGCATAAGTAATGCGTAACATTAGTCGGAGGGAACGAGCAGTTTAGGGCTGCAATTGTAAGTTTTGAAGGTGATTATCTCGTGTAACTGCAGTGAGCAGCACACAGTACAGCACGGGGGGCAGCGTGGAAGGAGCATCAACTAGGGAAGCAGCGTGGAAGCAGCATCAACGAGGGCAGCAAAACACGGAGGCCGCAGCATATGGATAGGCAGACTGCAGTATAGCAAGGAAAATTGCACAAGCTAGGGGAGAACACGGGGGAAAAAAAACTCAGATACGGTGTATCTGGTAATATTAACACTTTCATGTCCATCTCCCATAAGTATTGCTAAATCGACGTGCGTATTACTGAATGACTTAATTAGGACAGGTAAAATACCCATTTGGATGGACTGCTTAGCGATTATCGCGTGAGATACAATTCTTTGAAATGATTTTGTCCCATTATTATGTACTTATAGTTCAGTTATTAAAATAACATTTATCGAAACACCAGGTAAGAACATGTTTGTATGGCATTTATGTGAAAGTTTAAGCCTAAATATGCCTAAATATAAATAAAAGCCTTCAAAACGGAAAACCGGTAACTCTCAAAGAATCCCAGTTATACTGCCTTTATGCATTCATTGTATTAAGATCCTAGTGTCCTTGGTAAATGATAGAGTGTTTAAAATTACAATATGAATGCCAGTATATTTAATCACTTTACATCAAATATACTTTTGATATACTTTTATGAGTTTCAAAAGCCTTTTTACTCCCGGAGCCCAGCCATGGGCCAGGCTCGTCTGGTGCTAGGCTGGTCAACCCGCTGTCCCACATATCCATCACAGCTTGGTTGATCTGGCACCTGGTGAAGATACTTGTCCGGTTTCCTCTCGAAGACTTCTACATTTGTTCAAGCAGTGTTTCTAATATCTTCTGGTAAGATGTTGAATAATCTGGGTCCATGGATGCTGATTCAGTGTTTACTTATTGTCCCATCGTACCCCTACTTTTCACTTTACGTAGTTATGGCAGTATGCAGATTTCGTACAAATCCCTCGAGATCTTTCCAGGTATATATTATCATTTATCTATTATCATGTATCCAGTAATTTACATGCTTTACTGGCTCTATGAGGGTCGTAAATGATCTCTGTTTACCAGTTCTGCCATTTCTATTGCCCTGAACGGGGCCGTCAACGCTGAACAATATTTCATATGAGGGAGCACTAGTGCTCTGAAAAGTGTCCCTTCTGGTATTATTTACCTTGTTTTGAAGTTCTCATTACCCACTCCGTCATCCACCTGGTTGTCGTGACCTTTCTCATATTAAGTTCTATGAAGGAAAAGTGAGCTGATATAATTAGTCCCAAATCTTTCACGTGTTCCTATCGTTCTACTTGACTATCCTCTTGAGTTTTGTATACAATGTTCCATTTCAGTTCTTCACTCATTCTATAACTAAGCAGCCGGAATTTACTGCCATTGAACGTCATGTGGTTTTCCACCGATCACTGGAAAACACTGCTTTTATCTTCCAGTAATTTTTCAGTGCTTTCTAAAGAAGTGATATTCATCCTTATTTTAGTGTCAACTGCGAATGGTGATACAAAACTGTGACTGATGTTTTAATCTGTTTCTTCTATGAGGATGAGAAACAGCAGAAATGCCAGGACAGTGCCATGGAGAACTTAGGGTTTTACCTCGCAGGTACTGGATTTTCTGTTTACTACTATTTTTGGTGTTTCCCGTAATGTTTATGGCTCTCATTTTACGAGTATTCACCCCATGATCACATCTGTCAAACGCCTTTGCAAAATCTTTGTTTATCACATCTGTATTTTGGTTGTTTTCCAACACCTATGTAATTCTATCATAGTGGTTCAGCAGCTGTGACAGGTATGATCGTCCTGCTCTGAAACTATGCTGGTTTGGGTCAAGCCGATAGTGCTGCTTCACGAAATTTGTAATCTGACGTCTCATCACTCTTTCGTAGACTTTTTATGATGTGGGAAGTTAGGGCTACTGGTCTGTAATTTTCAGTTAGTGCTCTACTACCTCCCTAATGCAAAGGAGCTATGTGAACCTTAGTTCATTATTATCGTAAGGCGCATCTAAGAAGAACACGACACCACGCCATCGAACTTTATGTATGTATGCATGTATGTATGTATGTATGCATGTATGTATGTATGTATGTATGTATGTATGTATGTATGTATGTATATATATACATATATATATATATATATATGTATATATATATATATATATATATATATATATATATATATATATATATATATATATATATATATATATATATATATATATATATATATATATATATATATATATATATATATATATACTTTACGTCATGACATGTTTGAAACATATTTTCATGATTTGAAACTTAGAGTATAATCTTAAAGAGAACAATGTCTTCCATGAAAATATGAACCGCTTCATGTGTAGTAAAACTCCAGCCCAACCATTTATCAGAACTGGATAAGAAAAGCCAGAAGAGTAGGAAGGAGTCTTTACCCTGGGTGGAGGTTCCTGGATCATAACACGGAGGATTTACGATGAGTGGAGGACATTTTTCTGGCTGCTGGAGAGCTGCATTACTCTTCCCACGTCAGTTTCTATTCTAAATCGACTATTTTCCTGGTTTATGGCATCGGCGGTCCCTGAACAAAAGGGTGTTCAACGAAAGAGGCATTGCACCTCCTCCCCTCTCCTATTCCACCACCCTCCCACTTCTAACCTTTGCCCATAAAATTGTAAATACAGGTTGCCGCAAACAGGTAAGGGGGGTAACGAAGCCTTGCTGAGAGTGGCATATCTCTCTCGAGCTTAGCGGACGGAGGACTGGCCCTTCTCCACTTCTTGTCCTAAAGGACTCACAAGGTCTCATATGTATGCAATAATAATAATGTTTGTCTACAGATTTTAAATTTTTATTCAGTTCTCAAACCAAAATCGCTATTTTAAGCTAACTTTGGTGAGTAACCACGAATCTGAGCTCGGTTAGTCTCTGTCATGTAAGTCTTTATGAAATCTTAAAATTAATATTTTGTTTTCAAATAAAGTTCATAAACATAGAATGTAGAGGGTGGTAGGAACAAAAAATACTCAAACAAAACCAGAAAAAAACGATACAGCGGCTAGCCGCAATCCCCGGCTAGCCGGGGATTGCTTGTGAAGGCTGGTATATCATACGGGAGTAAAAATGAAATTAGTTCTGAGGTTGCCGCACCATCATATGTCCTCGAAACATGAAACAGGCCTAGTTCCGCTAGGTACATGTTTGTAGGAATGTTTGGTCTACTGGTTAAGAGCGTCGAGAATTTTGACTTGCTTTCCACGAGGCGGGCTAAAACACTAGCCGCAGTCTGTTATTGCTTAAATACCACTTGTTCGTGGTTGCATTAATATGTGCACTGTTTTTGAAGGCTGGTATATCAAACGGGAGCAGAATGAAATTAGTTCTGAGGTTGCCACACCATCGTATGTCCTCGCATCATGGAACATGCCTAGTTCTGTTAGGTACATGATGTCTGTAAGATTGTTTGGTCCAATGATTAAGAGCACGCTCTCGCATGTTTGGTGGAAGTCCAAGCCCCTCGCCCACAAAACCTCCTTTACCCCCTCTCTCCAACCTCTCATAGGCCGACCCCTACCCCGCCTTCAATCCATTACAGATTTATGCACTCTCGAAGTCATTCTATGTCGTTATAGCCTCTCTACATGCCCGAACCACCTCAACAAACCCTCCTCAGCCCTCTTTATAACTCAGTTCCCAAGGAAGCCGGTGTAACCAAACTGTTATTGAGAGTTACATTTTAGAAATCTTTTTAAAATCTCAAAAACATATTTCGTATTCCAAAAAAATTATTTGAGGGCGGCGCCCCCTGGGGTATTTCTTTGGGTGCATAACATTATTTCTTACAATCTAAAATTATGATTACCTAGAGTCACTTCCGCTGATCACTGTCCCGCAGCCTTGTCCCAGAACAGTCCTTCTGTTGCTGGCCTGTTGCTGGTGGCCGCCTCCCGTACCCCACCGCATACACCAAATCTCCGCTGATCAGGAGCCGATTCGAGGTACCTCATCGTCTTCTTATAATGTGGATATGAGGGGTCCTGAGTGCCCTACATGGCAGGTGTGAGGGCACGATTCCCCCACACCTGCATTATTAAATACACCACATTTTACGGGTTCCTTTTATGTGACACTTAAATACTTTCAGAGGTCTGAAGTTTTCTTACACAATGACATTTTTTCCAGAAAATAAACTCAAGGTTGAGTGGAATTTCTAACACATTACTTGCCATTTTTTCACTGGCTGCTACAAGTCCAGCCTGGAAATGTGAAATCGCCGGCCACCTAACGTAAAATACTTAATATTTACAGCATACAATCGTTCAATTGTGAAGGGAATAAAAGAGAGGCATATATTGTTTAGGTACACCACGAGGAACCAAAAAATTCTGAAAAATTATCACTCGGATTGCTCGATATTTGATAAAAACCAAAAATAAACTTCAGGGCCTTCTGTATTACATAACGATTTTTAAAACGTTCTCTTGTATTTATTTTTCTTATTTATTGAGTGATTTTCAGTAATAAAGGACATTTTAAAGGTCAATTGCTTTAGCACAGAAAAACTTTTTGAAATTTTCTCTAAAAGCCAATGATTAATTTTAAAAATATAAGGAGCAAGAACATTCATACTTATATGTGATCTTAGTTTTTTTTTCTCAATATGGTATAATTGTATGAGTAATAAAATACTATTAAAATTTTAATTAAATATTTATTAGCATTGTTACTTGGTCTAAGTCTTTGAGTATAGTATACTGGTTTCGCAGTCTTAAAGTGGCGATCCTTTTTCTCTCGGATATTGGTTAGTTTGCAAGTGGATGGAGTTAAATAAAGAGGGATAGAAGAAGGAAGGTAGGATAGACTGAAGAAAGGGAGGAGATAGGAGGAGAGGGCAGGAAGGAGAGATGGAAGTAGAGGAAGCAGAAAGAGTAGCAGGCGCGTTCCAGTTCAATGTCTTAATGCAAGAATTCCATCAGTCACGAATATTTGATTCCTCTAAAAAAGACATTAAACTGAACTCTGTGTGTATATAGCAAAATATACACTGCTCGATTTATATACGTTTCAGCTTTGTGCGCATATATATCGAGTGAAATACACACCGCATAATAAATACTAAGCGAGTTACTGGTTGGTTTATTGGGCCTAAAGGCATTCGACTATACGAGAGTCATTAAAGCTACCTATAATTTATACACCACCGGCCAAAGATACTTCAATCTCTAGAACATTGATTTAACTTTCAGCGAAAATACACTGAGAGATGTTAATGGTGAAAGTTCCGTTACCGGTTACTTGTTAGATGGTTAATTGGGCTAGAAACATATCTACTACACAAAGGGTCATTAAGGCTGCATGTAATCTGTTTACTACCAGTCAATGATACTTTGATTTCTAAAATATGGATTGAAGTGTGCTCTAAGTGTGTATGCACATTAGAAAGTAAATTTGGTTTTAATGTGTGCCAGTTGGTGTTACTTTTATGTAAAATTTTATTTAACTGTGTAAACAAACCATTTGGATTTTTCTCGAAAGTAAATTAAATAGTACATTTCGAATAACCTCATAGCACTGATATTCCTTGGAAATTTTCAGCACAATCGGTCAGTAATTTAAAAAAAATAAATAAAAATTAGGTGTGCAGTGAACAACTTGAAGATATCGGGAGAACGTAATGGTGTCTTCTAAGCAGCTGGAAATAAACGGGAGAGCTTAATTGTATCGTCTGACAAGCTTGAAGAAAACGAGCGTCGGGGCAACCCTACAGTGGTCATCATCAACCTGTTTTCCTTATTGATTGTGGCCACGATGTAAAACCGAGGAACAATTACATCCCCGAAACAAATGTTGACACGATCGCACGCTAAGCTGTTTGTCGGAGGGAGGAGGTGGATGTGGGGAAAACAGTGGTAACTTTGGTAGGAGGGTAGTGTGTAGTGTGGGAGGATCGATAGCATAATGATGACAGTAGGTTAAAGAAAATTTAACAGTGACCAACGATCAAAAAGTAGTGAGGTGATCAGTCCCTTAGCCTGGAAATGCGTTCAAGAACATGAAGGTGAACACATCACCAGGCTGTGGAACTGTCCATATATAGCAGCGTTTGAAGATATGGATAATAACACAGAAGATAAGAACATAGAAAGGTGGAATGAAACATGAAAGGTTAGATAATATCATAGGAAGGTACACAGCAAGAGAAAAGCAGCAACGTAAACGAGAAGGAAATTTTGAATAACATGGTGGATATTATTCATGGTTTAGAATTGAAACGAGAAGTGTGTATATACGAAGTGTGCTGTTTCCCCTAATCTATGTGATAGTTACATAGTTGGAACAAAATCTAGCTTTTTATCCGTTTCAAATTCCATTACACAGGTTATATTTCTTACATATAAGCCAAGAGACTATGGCAGCGAGGATATCAAGTATTCCACTGTGGGACAAGGAGCTATATTAGTTTCCAACGATTCGTTCCAGCAGAACTGGATAGTGTAATCTAGAGTTGATGAAGCTGAAGGGTTTGGCATTGAAGAAGCTGCGTCTAGTATTGATGAAACAACAATTTGCTTTGAAGTCGAATGTGGTGTTGATGAAGCAACGACTGGCGTTTGAATGACATATGTATAGCTGCTTTTATTAACGTTAACAACGTACATCTGGCACAAGGTAAGACTTCACCGAGTTGTGGTCGTAAGATACGCTGGGAATCCTCTGATACCCATGAACTATGTGTGGAGGGGCAAATGACACCCTGAAGGGATGAGGGGATAAACATAGAAGGGGAATAATTAGAGGGGAGAGAAGAGAGGGGAAACAACCAGAGACTAAGCTGTGAACAAACAAACAACAGCGGCGTGGGGGAGGAAGGGGAGATGTAGTGGCAGGAGGGACAGGAAGATTTAGAGAGGAGAGAAATTCTCCCTCCCCCCCAAACATGGTGATAGAGGGGAAAACGATGTCGGCCTGTGGCAATAACCATCGGGATATATTTCAGTGATCTTATTGTAATGAACAATGGTAATGCTTTCAAGATCCCTACTTCATGTGCTGAAAGCCTAACGCGGGTTCAGCGTGATTATCACCTGTTTTCTCACAGTGTGGGCTCTACTATGCAGACAGGTAGACTAAAGCTATTATACTAAACGTTGGTCAACCATTTGCAGTTTTACTATTACCACAACGTCATTTCATCAACGTCCATTTATTTCTGGTATTTCTTGTATCTGAAAGAAGTTCTCAAATGCCAACAATAGAGATAAAGTTAACTGAAAGTACTAGACCACAGTTGGCTCAAATATCTTTCTCTTCCTAATGTATGCGTTTATTTACATGAAATATAATACTGACATTCAAATTATCAACAATGAAAATAATGATCAGAAAGAACTTTAAATGAGGTGCGGAATGACAACTTTTATTATATAAAATATATGCAAAGATTGATCTCAGAGAGAGAGAGAGAGAGAGAGAGAGAAAGAAAGAGGAAGGAAGGGAAGGAGGGGATGGCGGTGAATGGGGCAGAGAGGTGGCAGATGGGACTTGGAGGATGAAGCAGGTGGCAGAGAGGAGGGAAAGGGAGGGGAAAAGTAAGGGAACTATGCACATGGCAAAATGGGAAGCAGAGAGGACGTGATGGAGGGAGGTAGGGATGGATGGAAGGAGGGAGGAAGGGAAGAAGGGAGGGATAGAGGTAGATAGGGGACAGAAGGGAGGGAGAGAAATGAAACTATATTGGTGAAAGTTCAATGGGTTCTAAAGCGTGTGTTTGTGTGTACTCACCTAGTTGAGGTTGCAGGGGTCGAGTCCAAGCTCCTGGCCCCGAGTGTGTGTGTCTACGTACACATTTGTCTTAGATATATGGTGGTTTTACATACTTTACGACAAGCCTGTCATATAATGTGCATATGAACCTACAATTAGTTTGATTGTCGATTCTATATGTACGGTAGTTCCCAGGTTCAGCAGCTTTCATTTGCAACAGAGGTCTAAATAGCTTATTATTTGTAGCCTAGAAACTTTTACTTCCTAGACTGTATTCACTGAATGATCTACTCTTCCCTCCCTAATCTGCGTATATCATGGCTTTGAACTTGCCTATGCTGAATTCCAGTAGTCATTTGCGTGAGAATTCATTCGGTACATCCATGACCTACTGGAGTCCGTGCTAATCTTCTTTCTTTTGAATACATGCCAGCAACTTTAAATCATGCCTAAATATGTAACAGCTACCTTTCTGCTGCATTTAATATAAAAAAGTATATGTCCCTGTACTGGCTCTTAAAGCACCCCATTTGACACACTCGTCCATTCACTGACTTGTTCCTATCTTTTTCTTTCTCTTCTTTCTTCTACCTTATGTATACGTTGATCATATGTAATTCTTTTGCTGATTTCTCATCCTGTTTGTCAAGTCTAGTTTTATAATGCTGTACAGAATCAAGTGCGTTCGTGTCGTCAAGGAAAATGCAACCCATTTCTATAGTAGAAATGGGTTGCATTCGGATTTCTCTAATAGAAATCCCAATAGGTTCGTGAGAAAGGATTTCTTCAAGTCTCTGGGCTCGTATTTGTTGTGATTCAATTCATTTCTCTCCAGGAATTTCACCACTAACAAAGTAATAATATATTGGATTTTTTTAATTAACTCCGGTGTTTGCATAATGTATATCATTGAAAAAATTTAATAGAAAAAATAATCAAAACAATTATGTAAACAGCATTACATGCTTAACCTGAGACTTTATAATTTTCAGGCTAAAAATATGTGTATTTATATGTTTAACTAAATATGATAATGAATGCAGAATATAAATCTTATTTTTTCATGTTGAACTCTAATTTTCCAACTTAAATTCATTATTGCAGTTTTCTATGTACGTTTTCAGTGTCTCTGTGAATCTATCCTTTGTGTCTATCTTTGTGTGACCTCTGTCTGTCTGTCTGTCTCTTTCTCTCTCTCTCTCTTTTTTTTTTTTTTTTTTTTTTTTACACAGGGTTTGACAAGGTTAAGGATCCCTAGCTTTATTGACAAGCTATTTACAGGTTAAGGATTCCTAGCTTTATTGACCAGCTATTTACAGGTTAAGGATTCCTAACTTTATTGGCAAGCTAAGAGCTGTTACCTACATCAGCTCATTTGAAAGCATTTTTATTGTTATGAGACATACAAGTAGGGAACAGGATGAAGTTGGAGCCATCTGTGGGCCAGCATTTTCATTTGATCAACTGACTTTATCTCGATGACATCATTATGCTGTACGAATGTGTTCCATACTCGAGTCATCCTGGGTATGTATGATCTCAGATGGAGTGATGTTCTGGAGAAGGGTACAGCCAGAGTGAAGTTGCTGCTTTCTGACCGTCTTGTGGCATAAAAGCTTGTTTCACGCTGTCCTCGAAGTGGATCCAAGTGTGGTATTTTGACAATATTGGCCTTGTACATAACAGTAAGGCCACCCACATCCCTCCTATGTTGAAGGCTCTGCTGAAATGACAGATCTATCCAGGATGGGTCCAGGCGAGAGATGAGATGTCTTGCTCTGTTCTCTACTCTGTCAAGCAGTCGCAGATGAGAGGGGGGGCAGGCAAACCAAGAAAGTGGAGCATACTCAAGGTGTGAGCGTACTTGTGCCTCGTACAGGATCTTGCAACCCCTTCTATCAAGCAGATGCGAGATACGACGAAGTGCTGTAAGCTTCCTGGCTGCCTTGTTTGCAAGATTTACAACATGGTTCTTCATGGTTAGTTTGGAGTCAAATTTCACCCCAAGGATATCAACTTCTTCTCCAGGTGCCAACACCCTCCCATTCATCCTTACTACTGCACCAGCATTACCTTCATGGTGCCTAGAGACGATCATCATTTGCGTTTTCTCAGGTGCAAATGTTTCTTGCCATCTATTTCCCCAAGCTGATATAGCTCTCTCTCTCTCTCTCTCTCTCTGTTTTTTTTCTAGAGTTTTGCATGAATCGAGTCGTCGTATATAATGACTGCTTTAACAGCATAAACACCTAATGACTGAACGAACGACGTAAATAACCGATGGACTGCACCGACGAACATAATAAAACTAAAAAAAAAAAAAAGAAATGACAAGAATAAATGAAAAAATGAGACGGACTAACTATTGTAGACACGAACGAACGCAGGGTTCGAAGGGAAGATTCGGAAATTATAGAGTTGGATTGTTTTCCTTATTTGCTCCATCTTACCCTCCCAAGGTAACACATGACCCGCCTCTCATCTGTTGACCCGGCTTGGCATCACTGCAATATTCAGCTGCTGGTAGGTGGTAACAGGCTACTGCTTTCTCAGTTCTGCCAAAATATCTTCCTAAATTCATTTTTTAGTTCAGAACTAATATTTGAATTTTATCATCGCCTGTTTGATTTATTTATTTATTCATTCTCTGCTGATTTAAATTTAAGGTTGCTTGTAATCTCTGGAGTTGCAAAATAAACTAGCCACTTCGGCAGCATGATCTATATCTTCTCGGTTTGTTTGTCTGTCTGTATGTCTGTGTGTATATCTGTCTGTCTGTCTGTCTGTTTAGCTCATACTCGATGTATACACACACACACACACACACACACACACACACACACACACACACACACACACACACACACACACACACACATATATATATATATATATATATATATATATATATATATATATATATATATATATATATATATTTGCAAAATAAAACTATCGTCATTTTCTGTTTCTTTGTGATGATCTCTGCCCTGCGATTGATCTTACGTGACCCCTTCCCACATGAACCTCACCTATGACCCCTGACCTCCTGCATAACTGGTACCACGGGTTGTCTCTCTTATTAAATAAAAGCAGCATTGGAAGAACGAATAAAAACTACGGCACTGTTAGATAATTCTTTGTCGTGAACCCAATAGGCCGTTGAGAATAAACATACACCATACAAATTAATTATATTTAGTTATCCCAGTATTTATATTAACACAAAGAATGAAGGTTTTCACCTGAGTATATTTTACAGGTAATACAAGGATCAAATAACTGATGAAAAATACAGTTATAGGAACAGAAGACTTTATGTTATTAAGACGTTTCACCCTCATAAGGCTTTATTTGTTGAAACATCGTAATAAAAGACATGTTTTTATTATAAGAGTCTTGTATAACCACACATTTGGCCCACTACATGATCAGTATATACATTTCAGCCATCTTTTAGAAGCACAGTATTTCATCCAGACAGTAACAGCCTGGTTGATCAGACCCTGATCTACCGGGAGGCCTGGTCAAGAACTGGACCACGGGGGCCTTGACCCCAGGAACACCCTCCAGGTAGGTATACTCCAGTAGACATTACTTAACAGATAATGTTTCCCCATACTTTGCTCAGCAGTCTACTGACTAATGTTTGCGCACCAGAAAATACGAAACCACTGTCTCGTTTGAAGGGCATAGCACTGATAGGTGTCTGGGCACAGACACAAGTACGCAGATAAAGCTTTAAGTAAATTACCTCTCACTATAAGCACAGTCTTTTTAAATCACGACTTAAGAAGCTGTACATACGTCGGAACGTTGACCAGATACAGAGCAGTTCCGCACATTTGTGTTTGTGTTAACATGTACTGTTTTCACTTATATTAACACCAGCCATTTACACCCTATAACTCCCACATGTGCCTACTTTTGTCATTCCTGATCAAATTCGATGCCTGCATGGAGAGGTATTGTTGCTTCCACAGCTAAACTCTCAGCTTCTTTCCCTTGGTACTACTCTCCAGGCATCCTTCTTGTATATCTCTGTGCAGGTAGATTCTTTGTGCATCTCGTAATACCACTTGCTGGTACCCACCTAATCTCTCTAAGTACCCCTTTGCAACTGATATTTATTACTGCTTTCATCTTTTAATGACTACTTCCTTCCTGTTTTTCATTCGTCCCTCTTGTTCTTTCTCCTCCTTCTCCTCCTCCTCCTCCTCCTCCTCTTCCTCCTCCTCCTCTCCCAAAACTTTCTCAATCATCAGTTATTATTATTATTATTGTTTTGTTGATCATCTTCTTTCTTCTTCCTACACTGTTTTCCCTTTTCTCTTCTTCCAATTTTACTTTTTTTATTTTTGCCTTTTGTCTGTATTCTTCCTAGTTTTTTCCAGCTATCCTTACTTCCTTTCTAACCATCTTGTCTTAATCCTCCTTCCCTATTATCTTTCTTAATCCTGTTTACTTGATTCTTTCTTCATATTTTATTCTCCTCTACTTCTCTCTCTACTTTCGCCTCAATAACTATCTTTGATCATGCTATTCGAAGTCGACGAACTCGAGATTGTAACGTTAACGTACATATACTCTGGGATGCTGAACGATACCCTAGTAGTTAAAGCAAGTCAGATGATGCCTCAGACAGAGCGAGGCATACACTGATATTTCAAGTCTATGGCTCCACATTTACAGATATAAAAATGTTGAGTACTGGTTACCCTAGCATTGGCCACTCGGTCTATTAGAGTCCTTATTAATTACCTCTATCCTCACAGAAGTAAATCAGAGGCGCACATATGCATGACCAAAAGCCACCCCACTTGACGCTTTAATCCGGCCACCATCTTAGCATGCGGATACCAACTCTCTTAGAGATTACGATATATCCCGAGCTACCATTGTTAGTGGTTAAATATATGTAATTATATGCAAATTCAATGTGAATATAGGTTAATTCTATTAGGTTAATTGAGTTCGGTGTGAAAACGGTGGTGCTATTTGGAGGGCAGAGGAACGCTATAGAAATTTTGAATATTTAGGTAGAAAACTTATGTCACCACAGACGACAGGAACGATAATTGGGTGTACAAGGCAAATGTTTAAAATATACGTAATTTTATTAAAACGTTTGTTGACGTGGTACATGTTTTTCCCTCACAAAAATGCCAAACAAACTTTGGGGATATGTTTCGAAAACAGAGTTGTTTAATTAAGATTTTTAGGGCATGGGAAGAATCTACTTGTTAGAGTATCTCTCTCTCGCTCTCTCTTCCTCTACCTCAAAGACACACACACACACACACATACATTGCAGTTTCAGAATTTTTAAATAGAACTGCGTCATCAGCAAAGAGCAACTGTGACAGCTCCCCCACGTCGATAAAATATACGGATTAAATGCAGAGCCGGTGAATCAACCAGGTCTACAGGGAAACAAAGGCGAGGAACGAAAAGATTCAGAGGAAATATAGAGCAGAGAAAAGAGAACATGGATGCAAGTAGAAGAAGAACGACTATTCATGCGTGTGTGAAGAAGCTTGAAGGCAACATGAAAATAATATGACTGGAAAGGTTACAGCAACTGCGGCTTTGAATAACACTCAAGATAGGAATTGGATTTTTCTTTCTTTTATTTTGACAAATTATATCGTAACATACTGAAAGGTCTTCTCTGACCTCTCTTTAAAATACGCAGAAGTAAATTTTACTAGTAGCAGTATTATTTAATCTCGTCTCCAAAATTATTACTGTTCGTTGAGTGTCTCAAGCAAGTGGAGAAAGAACAGTTCCTCCAGAAAAAAAAAGCATTAAAAAACTTGTCGTTGTATTGTCATTATCGTTTCCTTGTGTTTTCACTTGCTCTGTATAATAAATGAACCCTTGTTCATCTTGTCCTTGCATAATGTAAACAAATCATTGTTATTTCATACACTGTCTGGAAGAAAAGCGCTTTTGACATGTAGAGCAATATTTGCTAGCATCTTGGATTGAAGCACAAACAAATGATAACTGGGTATTTTAATTTTAAAGAAGTAAAATAATAATCTGGTGTTTGTCTGCTGGACAGGTCTCTAATTATTTTATATCAGCTTAATAGCTCTGTCATCCTCAGGTTTAATTGAAAATAAATTATGAAAACTGCTTCGTGAGTTTACAACACACATTTACTCTCATTGGCCTGCATTTTTATGCAGAAGAACATCGAATAACTCAAGCTATTCTCTTTATTTCTTAAAAAAAAAAAGAGGAGCAAGTCGAGTGGTTCTCTGTGTTGTTGACGGAGGCTGAAGGGTAGGATAACATGCTGACTACTGCTCCTGTTATTCCTTGCTGGAGTTTCTTGTAATTAATTAAAAGCGTTTAGAAGTTCGCCTACTTTTCTTTACACTTTGCTTTGATATATATTTGCAAAGAATAACCTGTTGAATGAGAGAAAATAACTAGATTGAATCATTCGAAAAACAGAATCCATTGTTCGAATAATGTATGACTGGTGAGCCAGGGAATATTGCGCGCCGCTGGTGTTAACTGGCAGAGACATATTATGACGGGGATTGAGGGAACTAAACCTCCAGGCCCATGACCAGAATAGTCTAATAAAAAATTCCCGACAGGTTTTTGAAAAATGTTTTGAAGTTTCTTGAAACAAAATTGTAAATGCAATGATGAAAGATCTCAGAATTATGAATTGATATTCAAAAATACTTTGAATTCTAGCGTGTAGTATAACCCTATTAAAGAAAATTGGGCGCTAGGCCCGGTAGTTCCTAAGTTTGGCACTGCTTATTGGATGGCAATTAATTCCCGATCAATTAAGAGGTGCCTTGACGCTGGTAAAAAAAAAAATCTCGATTCAGTTGAAATTATGTTTGATCCTTCTGTGGATAAATATATATATATATATATATATATATATATATATATATATATATATATATATATATATATATATATATATATATATATATATATATATATATATATATATCAAGAGCTGTGGAATGTTGCAAGGGAGCAACCAAAGAAGGCAGAGAGGTCTCAGAGTAGCGTAGGTGTCATTGGCCACGGTTACCCTTTTTTTAACAGTGACCAGTGACACCTACGCTACTTTGAGACCTCTCTCCCTGTTTTGGTTGCTTCCTTGCAACATTGCACAGCTACTGATGACGCACTGAGAAGTGTGAAAGTACTTGAGCTAAAGATTCCCCCCCCCTTCCGTAGCTTGTCCTGCATAGTTAAGATCGCCCGTCTGCGATTGTTTGCATATATATATATATATATATATATATATATATATATATATATATATATATATATATATATATATATATATATATATATATATATATATATATATATATATATATATATATATATATATATATGCAAAACAACCACTATGAAAGAATAGAGAAATTCCAAGCGCTTTCGTGACTCCTCACATTATCAAGGAACTATGAAAGTAAAGCATCCAAGGAAGCTATACAAGGGGTCTGGCCAACACCTCACTATCAGATCCCACAACGGTTAAACACCTGACGCGCCCCGGCCCAACTGGACAGGTCCTTTGCACAACTCACCAACAAACTATTCTACCCAAGAAAATTTAAAAATTATTTTTTGTCCAGTGTATTATTAAATTCTTCCCAAATTCTATTAATTATAAATGGATCTAATTTATATAAACCAAAGGAAATATTCATATTATTGTCAAAACTGCTTTTTATGAAACAAGATTCAATTATATTCCTGTCGACCATGGACTTGCTTGATACTACTTTCTCAACTTTTTGAAAATCAATTGGATGGTTAAAATCTCTTACATGAATAAATAGAGCATTGGAATCTTATCCAGTACTAATGCTATATTTATGTTGTTTTAATCTTAGTTCGAGATTTTCACCAGTTTGACCGTAATAAACTTTATCGCAAATTTTACAAGGAATCTTATAGACACATCCATCAGCATTTTGGGGGGAATTCTTTATCAAAAGTTTTTTTACTGTATCAAGATTTTTGAATACAACTTTAATATTAGAAGTCTTAAGAAGAGGAGGCATATCAACCAAGTTTTCATGGTAAGGGAGAACCAACATATTTTTAGTTGAATAAGGCTGGTTGTCCCTTTTTGGATTGTAAAAAGTATTTCTAGCAACTTTAAAAGATTTATCAATTACATTTCTTGGGTATTTTAAATCATTACCTATTTCATAACTTCATCTATTTCATGACTTCATCTCGTTGACATCATAATACTGTACGAATGTGTTCCATACTCGAGCAATCCTGGGGATAAATGATCTCAGATGAAGTGATGTTCTGGAGAAGGGTACAGCCAGAGTGAAATTGCTGCCGTGTTGTTGTCTTGTTGCAAAGAAGCTTGCTTCACGCTGCCCTCGAAGTGGATTCAAGTGTGGTACTTGGACAATATTGGCCTTGTACATAACAGTAAGGCCACCCACATTCCTCCTGTGTTGAAGGCTCTAATGAAATGACAGATCTGCCCAGGATTGGTCCAGACGAGAGATGAGACGTCTTACTCTGTTCTCTACTCTGTCAAGCAGTCGCAGATGAGAGGGGGGGGGGGCAGGCAAACTAAGAAAGTGGGGCACACTCAAGGTGTGAGCGTACTTGTGCCTCGTACAGAATCTTGCAACCCCTACTGTCAAGGAGATGCGAGATACGGCGAAATGCTGTTTCCTGGCTGCCTTGTTTGCAAGATTTACAAAGTGGTTCTTCATGGTTAGTTTAGAGTCAAATTTCACCCCAAGGATATCAACTTCTTCCCCATCAACTTTTTCCCCCATCTATTTCCCAAAGCTGACGTAGCTCTTAGCAGCTTAGAGCAGCTGGCATTTCTTCTCTTGGATAAGTGAATGTCAGTGTACAGTTGTCTGCACGTGCATGGGATTCTGGGATGAGATGAAGAAGGTCATTGAAGTAGACATTCCTTAACAATGGTTCCAGCACGCTTCCATGTGGAACACTTGCCCCAATAGGATGTCTTGCTGATTCCGTTCCATTGAGAACTGCCCTTAGAGATCTACCATGAAGGTAAGCACTGAGGAGACATAGAGTAGAGCCTGCAATTCCCAGAGCTTGCAGATTTGCAAAGAGACCCTTGTGCCACACCCGGTCGAAAGCACAAGCAATGTCCAGTGCTACCAGACAGCTGACTTTGACTGGTGCCTCTTTCTCTCTCTCTCTCTCTCTCTCTCTCTCTCTCTCTCCTTCATATGTTTCAGCTGTTTTCTATCTCCGAGAATCCGATCTGATCCTTGTGAATGACTATTAAATATGGTATCGATTTTTTGCACCCCGGGCATCTCATTACAGCCCCCTCTACCTCCCTCTCTCTCTTCAAAAGCCCTCCCCTACCTTCTCTCTTTTCGCACAACTTTTCCCACTCCAGTGCCCCCTCTCTGCTTCAGTTTCTGTTTGTCTGTGCACACACTGATATATATATATATATATATATATATATATATATATATATATATATATATATATATATATATATATATATATATATCTATATATATATATATATATGTATATATATATATATATATATATATATATATATATATATATATATATATATATATATATATATATATATATATATATATATATATATATATATATATATATATATATATATATATATATATATGTATATATATATATGTCGTGCCGAATAGGCACAACTTGTGATCTTGGCTTAAATAGCAACGCTCATCTTGCCATATAGGACAAGTGAAAATTTGTGTATGCAATAATTTCGCCAAAATCATTCTGAACCTAACGAAAAAAAAAATGTTTCATTGTGTTTGTTTAGTATTAAATTACTGTAAACAAATCTAAAATATATTTAGTTGGGTTAGGATAAAATAAATTGCGCTTGTTATAATAAGGTTAGGTAAGTTTTCTAAGTTCCTTTTGATGCAAAATTATAAATTTTTACATCAACATTAATGAAAAAAATATATCTTTAAACGTATAAGAGAAATTTTTAGAAAGGACTTAATTTTAAATGAGTTCTTGCTAATTGACCAGTTTTACATATTCGGCACGACATATATATATATATATATATATATATATATATATATATATATATATATATATATATATATATATATATATATATATATATATATATATATATATACATACATATATATATACATATATATATATATATATATATATATATATATATATATATATATATATATATATATATATATATATATATATGTCGTGCCGAATAGGCAGAACTTGCGATCTTGGCTTAAATAGCAACGCTCATCTTGCCATATAGGCCAAGCGAAAATTTGTGTATGCAATAATTTCGCCAAAATCATTCGGAACCTAACGAAAAAAATATATTTCACTGTGTTTGTTTAGTATTAAATTATTGTAAACAAATCTAAAATATATTTACTTGGGTTAGGCTAAAATAAATTGTTCTTGTTATAATAAGGTTAGGTAAGTTTTCTAAGATATTTTTCGTGCAAAATTATAAATTTTTACATCAACATTAATGAAAAAAATATATCTTTAAACGTATGAGAGAAAATTTCAGAAAGGACTTAATTTTAAATGAGTTCTTGCTAATATATATATATATATATATATATATATATATATATATATATATATATATATATATATATATATATATATATATATATATATATATATAAAACATTTATATTTAAACTGTTGTTGTGGCTCACTTTTACACGAGCTTCTATTTCTCTTCCCCCTCGTCCTCCTCCACTATTCCCAATTTCTCCTCCCCCCCTCTTCTCCAACTCCTCTCCTCCATTTCCCTTCTGTCATCTGGCACCGGACACACGTGGAGAGACAAAGCTTGTGTTCGAGGGGAGGCCTGGGGCAGCTGGGGGGAAGACATTGTTGAGTGTGCAGAGGGTGGGGGACATCACATGGGGGAGACGTGTGGGAAGAGGAAGTGAAACATTCTGGGAAAGCAGGAGTGTTTAGGGGAGAGTAGGAGCTTGGATGATAAAGCAGGAAGAAATGGTAGAGAATGGGGAGAGAAGTATTCTGGTGGCAGGAGGATTAAGGAATAGTGCGTAAGATGGGGATTTGGGATTTTTGTATGTACGTATTTATGTGCCTGTATATATATATATATATATATATATATATATATATATATATATATATATATATATATATATATATATATATATATATATATATATATATATATATATATATATATATATATATATATATATATATATATATATATATATATATATATATATATATATATATATATATATATATATATATATATATATATATATATATATATATATATATATATATATATATATATATATATATATATATATATATATATATATATATATATATATATATATATATGTGTGTGTGTGTGTGTGTGTGTGTGTGTTTGCCTATATGTCATGAAAGAAAAAGTACTCTATAAAGAAGGAAACGTTGTCCCAATAAAATCATGGGTAGTGCGCTGTTTCCAGTGACATCCATACGGTATGCTGCTCTCACGTTAAGGGCAAATTACCTCTTGGCTTTTCCATAAAAACCTTCCTGGACAAAACACTTGCAAAGTCAAGACTTATTTCTAAGTTATCTCGAATATAGAAGATCCACTCACTACGTCACCACAGGTATTAGCCGCTACACACTCAAGTTTTTTAGTGTCATTATGCTCATGCCTTGCGTCTTGTGAAAATGAAAGCTACGTCACTATTCATGTCTTTCACGCAAGCAACGTTAAAAATTAAACATGTTACGCACACACTCGTCCCTTTGATCCCTCATGCAGAGAAAAAGGCAAGGTGCATAAGTAATGGTCAGCGAATCCACGTTGTACTGTTGCTATTCTGTGCAGCTCCTGTTGCTAATTTAAAATATGTAAATGCAGCATTTCGGGGAGAGTATATAAAAAGGCAATAAGGTAAATATACGTTGGGTTAAAAAAATTGTGATTACATATTAGTAACTTACATTTTTTACGTGGTTCTCTATTTCTTCACCAAACTTCCTTGTGAATTATATTATGTTACAGTGCCTCTGCTTCAACGCAGCACCCTCTATAAAGGTTCTGAATCAAGTGTCTGCCTAAACCTTTACTAATCGTTAAGATAGCATATCGAACGTCTGTCGGCAGATATACACGTCTTGCACATCATCTGCTCTCAGAATAAAACACCCAGTTCCAGTACTGATGCAGTTCATATATCGTAATTTGGGGAAGAAACGTCATACGACGTTTCGGTCCATCCTATACTCTTGTCAAATCACGAAAATCAACATATGATAATGAGAGAGGATGGATCAAAATGTTATCTACAGCTTCTTATCGAAATCTTCACAACTATGATGGTGTCTATCTAAAATGACACTCATCGCTGAAGACCCTCCTTCATACAATTTTTTTCTGGTTATTGTCCTCATTTTAATAAAATTGTAATGGTTACATCTTGTGAACAGTTGCGAATAATGAATGCAGTTGCCAAGAATATTCGTCACGTGAAGTGTTGGTAATAACTTCCTTTCAGCGATGGGAATTTTTAATTGAAACACTTGGAAATTGCAGTTTTCAAGTTTATCATGGTCACATCATCAGGTAGCAAAACACTTCAAGACACTTGTCGGAAACTATTATTACTAATTAAATTTATATTTTCTTAGATGTTTGGGAACTTTTGAAAATAAATAACAGTAACTCTGCCTGGGAACGTGTAGTCTCTTGTACTTATCTCCATGCATGCAAACTGAATCATTACCTTTACCTTTGGTATACCTTTGAAGGGTTTCAAGAGTTTTTCCTACGATGACCAGGCTTATTTGGCCTTTCATGATCAACCAGACTCTCACTGCTGACGGCCTGCTGGTTCACATACTAATCACAACCTGGTTGATTCGGCACATGGTGGAGGCTATTGTCGAGTTTCCTTTTGAAGGCTTTTACACTTATATTCAGGCAACATTTCTGATATCGTGTGGAGGTATGTGAAATAGTCTAGGATCACGAATGCTGATACAATGTTTCCTTAATGTGCCTACGGCGCTCCTGCTTTACATTGGGTTTATTTTACATTTTCTCCCACATCTTTCACATTAGTATGCTACAGCAGTGTACAGATTTGGGCCAAGGCTCTCAAACACCTCTCACGAATATGTATCTCTCTCCTTTGCTAAAGTGAGTACATAGTGAAAACTTTGAGATTTCATTGGCTCTGTGCAGACCATTATTGATCTCTGTATCTCTTCCATCTCTGAACAATAATCTAAGCAAAACAGCACAAGCGATTTGAATTGCCTTACCATTGGTACTATTTTCCTTATCTCAACATTTTCGTGACATTCGTTTTATTGTTTTTCATAAAAGAAAGATCAGTCACCCTGGTCCTCCACATGCTCCTTTCCTTTCATTTGGTGGCCATGTTTTTTTTCCCTAATTCTAGGGAATTGGTGCTTATGTAAGCTATATAATCTATGTGACCTTTAAGGGAAATGAAAAAAAAAATTTAATTTTCCACCCTGCGTTTGTTTATTGGATTATTGAGCAGTGATCTATACTGGTCTTTAATAGTTTCACTCATTTCTTTTTCATCGTCATTGTGTGAACCTCCTGTGGTTATTGGTTCATTTCTACAAGTCGTTTTTAACTTATATTTTGCAAATTTGTGGAAACATTTGGCGTTTCTTGTTTATATCAGAACGATTTTCTTTGCTTTGTTTTAACATATTTTTCTTTTTAAGCAATTGGGTAACCCCTTTTTCTTGTGAACATCTTCAATGCTCTCTTTCTTCATTAGGTATTCTCAGGGTGATTGCAATACTCTGAAAACCAGGTAACTTTGTGTTCAAAGAGATTGTGAGAGCTCTTCATTTATCTTAATTTCACACTTTGAAGTTATGCTAGCGCAAATATAATTTTTCGTGATGAGCCTCCTAAACCTCTCTCTCTCTCTCTCTCTCTCTCTCTCTCTCTCTCTCTCTCTCTCTCTCTCTCTCTCTCTCTCTCTCTCTCTCTCTCTCTCTCTCTCTCTCTCTCTTTCTGTTTCTCTGTCTTTCTGTCTCTCTGTCTCTCTCTCGCTCTCGCTCTCTCTTCCCATGGGGATCCATTTGTTAATGCCTGTTAAAGGGACTCAAACGTGCCCACAATCAGCTGGCATTTTTCCCTCGACTCTGTACCGCGGCAAGTCATGTTTCCAGCCATGACAAAGGGCTGTAATTCGTTTTGTTAATCAGCCATAAATTTGCACACAGGCAATTGAGCGATACCATTATTGGATTCAAACCCCCTTTTAACCCCCATTCCCATCCGTATCAACTCTTTTTCTTCCTCCATTTTCTTCGACCACCTTCACCTCCTAAATCATCTCTTGTGTCTTTGTTGGCAGTCAGCTGTGATGGGATTCATCTCTAATCATTCCATGATTTGAGACGAATTTGAGACGAATACCTGGATAGTGTACAAAGTAAACTTATGCTGTTTATTTTTTGATGAGTGCTTCCTTGTGTGTGCTCGCTGAGTTGTGGAGGTCCTTTGTCTTCCTTTTACCATAACTCTTAACCAGTCACTTGAGTTCGGGTTGTAGTCTCTTAATTCTTACCATATTTACTCTTAAAACTGTACATTAGGTTGCTCTCATCCCTTCATCTAGTTCCTTCCACTTTTTCTATGAATGACGATATTAGACAGGAGTAGTACAAACAGAAGCAAATAAGCTCGTTCCAAAACTAAGAAACATACCATATGAAGTACGGCTTAATGCACTTAAACTTTTCTTTCTTAAAAAAAAAAAAAAAGATATTGAATGGCTTTGATACATCTAGACACGAAGAACTATTTAAAGAGTAAAATGCGTTAATTACTCGTAAAGTGGAATAAAACTGCGAGACATGATTGGCGACATAAACGCGTGTAAATAGTTTTTGCATGTAGAATCATAGCAGAAAGGAATAAACTACTTACTAAAACAGCAAGCAAAAAGACAATGCAGTCATTTAAGAATCAATTGGACAAGCAATTTGCAAACAAAGGATACAACTACATATTGTGCAGGGACAAACTCTAATTAACGGATTCCTAATATTAGCTCAGCGACTACATCTGGACGAACAGTTAATGAACCACCCACGTTACTAATAAAGGTAGTGATAGAATTAGAGATATCGGTTAAGGTGGTTATAGTAGTGGTGCGCATCCACTTACACCACAATATCCAGAAGTAGTTAGTGATAACTAGAAGAACTAATGGTGACTATAAATAAAACAACTGGTATACACAACTCGGTAGGTAGCAGTGGAGTAACACGAGTAGTTGAGGTAGGAACGTATTAAAAAGTAGGTCGGTAGTTTGTAGCTCATAACTATCATCCACTTCTCTTTCTCCTGTAAATTCCATGCAATTTTTTTTTCAATATGGTTTTGTATATTTTTTCCACCTAATTCATTCCGGTGGAGTCATTCTTAGCATATAGCTTAGATATGGACTTTAAAGCCCTCTGGCGTCTATTTTCTCCACGTACTCTCATAACATGACCTCATACTAGTACAAAATTAATAAATATCGACTTTAAATTTAACGTGTTCCAACTCTGTAACAGTCGCCGCCATCGTGAAGCTGCAGTGAACAAACAACCACCAGCTTTCCAGTTTGAAACTTCATCTAAAAGCGATATATACCAGTCCCATGACATAAATCAAAGACTGAGAACCAGAGACAAAAATCCGCAATAGACTGCAGACACTTCAAATAAAACCTTCTCCTCTCCCTGTCTTACCAAAGAGGCCGATGTTATTCTTTCTTTGTAAATTCGAGAACATTAAGAAAACAGTAACCCGGTATTTCAGGATTTTTCCCAAGCAACTGAGGCAATTAAGTACTGATGATCTTCACCAGGAAACAAAAACAAGAAGTACACATACTTAGAGATGACTACAACAGTCTGTCAAAAATCGCATAGAACATACAAAACCAAGTAGTACAATAATCTAAAAACGTATAAAAATTAGAAGCTAGGGCAAAGATAATCGCCACATTCTACAGTAAATTCAATCCCAACAAAAGCAAACATTTAGATATTTCTGCCCCAAACACTGCGAGTAATTAAAGGCTTTTCATATAACATATTTACAAATTATAAACCTGGAATCACAAAAAAGATGTTTTAATTAGTCTTTTAGAAAACATAAATTATTTTTATTAATTAAGTCGTGTGCTTTATCTCCTACTGCTCCCAGTTACTCTTGTTTCTCTCTTGCTCACTTTTTTTCTATCCACTACTGTTGTTTAGTTCTCATTTCTCTTGTGTTAGTCTCCCTCTCTACTCACGTAAGTGTCTTTAATGTTGTAATAATACAGTGAGTGTTTGTGTGTATTTAATCATCGATTTCTTTATAAGGGTCGATTTTCAGCTACTGTGTGTGCGGGAGAACTTGCCTAGCTCATAATTACCAGCGGATCATTTGGCATACTAACAAGACTAAAAAAAAAAAGATGCACGTTACTGAACAAACTTTCATTAATATCATGTTTCGCTCTGCGTGGGGTTTGATCAAGTCTTTGATAAACTTCTATCTAAAACAACACGCGGAGTGAAATGCTGTCCCAGCGGAAGTCTGATGCTCAACGAGCTTAATTTGTTCACTCGGTTAACCCTTGTGGAGTTCTAGCTCTTGGGTTTTCATCTTCCTGTTTGATGTTGTGATCTAGTTGTGTGGTAGTGAGCATGGCACATGATGTGGAAAAGTTTTCTCTCAGGTTGATAATTTCCAAGGATATACTAAACGAAGGTTTCTGTTTGGTTCAGCTTATATGGCCCTGTAGTTGAGAATCCTCCAAAGGGAATTGAAGAGGTTTGATCGCACATCTGTTTCTCCCTCTTTTCGTTTCTCCCCAGCTCTTCCTCCTTCCCAGCCACCCTCAGTCTTTCCCTATCCCTAAATTCCTTTCTTCCACTCTTCTAAATCCCATTTCCATTCCTCCCTCCCACTTGCCTCTCAGGCCTTCTCTACCAATAAAGTTCTTCCTGCCTTTTTCCCTAACTATAGGTTCTCTTCCTTTCTCGCATCTTATTCTCTCTTAAGCTCTCTTCCTCCTCCTGCCCTGCTTCCTCCATTACACTGTCTGCCTTCTCTTCCCCTATCTAACCACTCCATCCCATATATCCCTTCTCCTCCAGTCCTCCCTACGTTCTTATTTAAATCTTTCCACCTTCCCGTCTCTCAACCACCCTTCTATCCGTTTCAAAACATTTAAGAGACTTTTTGTTTCTTCTATTTTCCATCTCTTTCCCAGTTTCTTCCAAGCTCTTCCATGCATATATTGATGATTATAACACGATAGAGGCGAAGCTGATGGGAAATACAATTGTTAATGGTTTTAATAAATTGTGATATAATGAAAACTTGGGTTGCCAGTAAAAATACATGGGTTGCTTGAGAGAGAGAGAGAGAGAGAGAGAGAGAGAGAGAGAGAGAGAGATAGGCAGACAGACAGACAGACAGAGACAGAGACAGGAAGATAAACAGACACACACACACTCACACACACACACACACACACACACACACACACACACACACACACACACACACACACACACACACACACACACACACACACACACACACACACACACACACACACACACACACACACACACACACACACACACACACACACACAGGCAAACAGACAGACAGGCAGACAGAGACAGAGAGACAAAAACAAAGAAAGAGGGTGGAAGGCTAGAAAGGGGGGGATAAATGAGGAAGGGAGGTAGGGAAAAAAACGTGTCGATGCTAGAGCTGATAACGATGCCGAGCCTCACTACCACATAATAGCGAAGGCTTAACGAAGTCAATTCGTCTGCTGACGAGGACCCCCCACCAGTTCCAGTTAAGGTGAACTGCAGGTAAATTCTCTTAATTGAGGTTGCTGATTGAGATGCTACGATAATTTTTTTTCAACAATTCTTTAGCTTGTTTTCGTGGAGGGTCATGACTTTACACTACACTGAAGCTGGCCAGTTTTGTTTCCAGATATTTTAATTCTAACAATATCTTTTCATTTCGAGATATTTATTATTATAGCAGTTCTCTTTTCTCTATTTTGATTTGTTAAAGGAATATTTGCAAGACGTTTCGGTCTGTTCTCTGACTTGGTAATGGTGTAAACTGACTGAAATGTCCCCACTATTCTTTACTACTTCTGTGTTGCAATGCTTGTTCATCAACATGTTCTTCAACATGTTCTTCAACATGTATTGTTGTCATAGTACACGGAAAATACAGATAACAGAGGATTTGGCAGCACACACCAAGGGTATCTGTTGAGTACTAATTATCTGGGGTCGCTTCCGAAGGTCACGGCCCCCGGGGCTCGGTCCCAGATCAGGCCTCCATACTTATCAGCAATACGCCATTTCGTTGTGAATGATCATTGAGTTCAAGGGGACATGGGTCTCTGTGGCTGTTAATAAGAGTGAAGCTAGACTGGGATCCTTTTGAACATTAGCCTTTTACCTCCCAATAAAGTCATCAAAATATCTCTGGCGTTGAAGGCTTTTTAGAAAACTCTTTTTTTTTTCCTCCTTTCTCTTCCTCACTCATCCCACTCATTTCCTCTACTCTTCACCTCTCCCTCTCTCTTCTTTCTCCCAGTCTTCTCTGCCCTCCTACGCTTCAGCTCATTCCTAAAACTCTCCCTCCGTCAAATTCTAACAAACCTCCCTCCCTCCTTCCTTCCCTCCCTCCCTCCCTCCCTCCCTCCCTCCCTCTCTCCCTCCCTCCTTCCCTCCCTCCCTCCCTCCCTTCCTTCCTCCCTCCCTCTTTTACCCTCCCACCCCTATCCCCAACACTAGACCAACTGGGCTCCTCCAGCCCCAGCCGCCTGTTACCATTATAACCCACGAGCGTCTATCCTGACCTTCACAACAAAAGCCAGTTTGCTAAAAAGATTTTGATATAATCTCATCATGGCAGATGGCCCTGGGGATGGACCTTTTCATTTTTTTCTGAGTTTAGTTTTTTTTATTTCGATTTCTCTTTAGTTTTATCTCTTCTCATTTTCTCTTGATCGTGTGAATTTATCGGAATGAAGAACGGGCGTAGTGGTACTTACAGAATGTGAAAAAAGACACCGATACACAAACAGTTCAAGAAAATTGTTAAAAAAACGCTTCGTCATGAGTGCTTTTTTTTTCAATTCTAAAGAATCCGTTCGTGGTGAAACGTGTTCTCAATAAATGTCTTGAACTAAACATATGTGTCTTTATCAACTTATCTAAGTGTGTCTGGCAACACTGAGTGACATTATTTTCAAGACTAATGGAGCGCTCATGCTTACTTAATCAGATTTAAATATCTGAGAAAGAGAGAGAGAGAGAGAGAGAGAGAGAGAGAGAGAGAGAGAGAGAGAGAGAGAGTGAGAGAGTATGAGTATGAGCATTCGTGGCACAAGCAATACCGTTCCTCATGCACCATGGGGAGGTATAAAGGCCTGAATCACACTCCATTACCACCACCTGCTAAATGATAATTAATGACCCCCAGCTCAGGGACTGGGAGGGGGCACGCCCACGCACCCGATAACACACTCACACACACGCCTGGGTAAGATATATCACGCCACGACACCACCCATCACCTCCATCACCAATACCATTATCGCCTTCATCATATCTATCACCATCACTGCCACTACCTCCATCTCCACCATCACTGCAACAAAGATCACCCCAACACCACCAACCACCACAACCTTAAAAACAACCCTCGTCATCACCAAAATCACCACCATAACCACCAAAACCCAACACTTCACATTGCATGTTATTTGCATATGTGTTATCACACGCAATGTGTGAATGTTTTTCATGAGACCGAATTTACTTCTTTATGAAGGGAGAAAATAATTACCCTATAAATCTTCAGTAAATATAAATAACGTGAATATGCTTGGATAAAAATAAACACTGAATACTAAGATATACTAGGATAACATGGGATCAATTTTTATGTAACTTGAGCAAACTCGAAAGAATATTGAACAAATTTGGATAACTCAGATAAACTCGAGGAAATTTATATAACCCAAATAGGAAGTTTCATCTCAGCGTTACGCCACCGACTCGTTCAGAAAGCTTCTGTGTTGAGCAATCACATCGTTTTTTATTTGTCTTCCTGAGCACTGAAAGTCGTATCTCCTTCCTCACTTACGTGAAGACAGGTTTTCTGGCGGAGAGTTGTGATGAACTTACTTTGAATCATATCTAAACACGCGCCTCTTGCAAAAACGTCGTTTTCTTTAACCCTGAAAGTCTTTTAAGCGAATAAAGTTTGAGGTTGATACGGACTCATCTGAAATACTACTTTTCAATGGAAGTTTATAAATTTATTTTGTATATAGTGAAATGAATCTTTGTCTCTCTCTCTGACCCTAATCTTTTTAGATGTCCATTGATTGTGTTATTTTTTTCCCAGGAGAATGGTAGAAAGTAGAGGTGTTTGTGTGTGGTCACCTAACCATACCACGGGTGGAATTTGAACCCGCGGTCAGAGAGTCTCAAAACTCCAGACCGTCATTACGATTTCGTGAGTCATGTGGTCACCTACTTGTACTCACCTGTTTATTTTTGCAAGGGTCGAGTGGCAGCACCTGGTCCCGCCTTATCGATGCTCGTTACTAGGTCCACTCTCTCCGAACTCCAGGAGCTTTATCGTACCTATTTGTGTGGATCTTTCCTCCACTACATCACTCTCCAGACTGTTCCACTTAGTGTGTGTGTGTGTGTGTGTGTGTGTGTGTGTTAGTTACCGGTTGTCAAAGGCACTTGTCGATAGACACTTAGTCTTCTTTTCAGTGTGTGTGTGTGTGTGTGTTAGTTACCGGTTGTCAAAGGCACTTGTCGATAGACACTTAGTCTTCTTTTCAGTGTGTGTGTGTGTGTGTGTGTTAGTTACCGGTTGTCAAAGGCACTTGTCGATAGACACTTAGCCTTCTTTTTCAGTGTGTGTGTGTGTGTGTTAGTTACCGGTTGTCAAAGGCACTTGTCGATAGACACTTAGCCTTCTTTTTCAGTGTGTGTGTGTGTGTGTGTGTGTTAGTTACCGGTTGTCAAAGGCACTTGTCGATAGACACTTAGTCTTCTTTTCAGTGTGTGTGTGTGTGTGTGTGTTAGTTACCGGTTGTCAAAGGCACTTGTCGATAGACACTTAGCCTTCTTTTTCAGTGTGTGTGTGTGTGTGTTAGTTACCGGTTGTCAAAGGCACTTGTCGATAGACACTTAGTCTCTTTTCAGTGTGTGTGTGTGTGTGTGTTAGTTACCGGTTGTCAAAGGCACTTGTCGATAGACACTTAGCCTTCTTTTCAGTGTGTGTGTGTGTGTGTGTGTTAGTTACCGGTTGTCAAAGGCACTTGTCGATAGACACTTAGTCTTCTTTTCAGTGTGTGTGTGTGTGTGTGTGTGTGTGTGTGTGTGTGTTAGTTACCGGTTGTCAAAGGCACTTGTCGATAGACACTTAGCCTTTTTTTTAGTGTGTGTGTGTGTGTGTGTGTGTGTGTGTGTGTGTGTGTGTGTGTGTGTGTGTGTGTGTGTGTGTGTGTGTGTGTGTGTGTGCGTGTGTGCGTAGATGCATGGGAGTGTATGTATGTGTGAGCTTCCTTGTGTGTGTATTTAACAGCATTAACTATCAATAATGATGATAATTACTATCAATCAAAAAATAATTATAAAAAAATATCATTTAGAAGACATATATTAATTTAAACTAAAAATGATCTGGATGAACTGTTACGAGAGTTTGCTTTCTCTTCTCACATTGTTAGTGACAAAATTTAATTTTAATATGCAAGTAAATGTACAAAGTGAGAGCGTTACCTTAGTTTTTATTGTATATAATACTGCAGCACTTACATGATAAAAAAATAAGATTTTTATTGCTTTTTAATACCTTTTCAGAGAGTCTCCCCTCCCATCTATCACTAATAAAAAGGCCTCCATGATTCGCTTCACTCTCTCAGCTCCCCCACCTCTCTCTCTCTCTCTCTCTCTCTCTCTCTCTCTCTC
>NC_091325.1:8887170-8897170 GCF_038502225.1 Cherax quadricarinatus | reverse complement strand
CACCTAATCTTTTTGTTATCCTCATAACCTTACTCTTTCCTGTATTCACCTTTAATTTTCTTCTTTTGCACACCCTACCAAATTCATCCACCAATCTCTGCAACTTCTCTTCAGAATCTCCCAAGAGCACAGTGTCATCAGCAAAGAGCAGCTGTGACAACTCCCACTTTGTGTGTGATTCTTTATCTTTTAACTCTACGCCTCTTGCCAAGACCCTCGCATTTACTTCTCTTACAACCCCATCTATAAATATATTAAACAACCACGGTGACATCACACATCCTTGTCTAAGGCCTACTTTTACTGGGAAAAAATTTCCCTCTTTCCTACATACTCTAACTTGAGCCTCACTATCCTCGTAAAAACTCTTCACTGCTTTCAGTAACCTACATCCTACACCATACACTTGCAACATCTGCCACATTGCCCCCCTATCCACCCTGTCATACGCCTTTTCCAAATCCATAAATGCCACAAAGACCTCTTTAGCCTTATCTAAATACTGTTCACTTATATGTTTCACTGTAAACACCTGGTCCACACACCCCCTACCTTTCCTAAAGCCTCCTTGTTCATCTGCTATCCTATTCTCCGTCTTACTCTTAATTCTTTCAATTATAACTCTACCATACACTTTACCAGGTACACTCAACAGACTTATGCCCCTATAATTTTTGCACTCTCTTTTATCCCCTTTGCCTTTATACAAAGGAACTATGCATGCTCTCTGCCAATCCCTAGGTACCTTACCCTCTTCCATACATTTATTAAATAATTGCACCAACCACTCCAAAACTATATCCTCACCTGCTTTTAACATTTCTATCTTTATCCCATCAATCCCGGCTGCCTTACCCCCTTTCATTTTACCTACTGCCTCACGAACTTCCCCCACACTCACAACTGGCTCTTCCTCACTCCTACAAGATGTTATTCCTCCTTGCCCTATACACGAAATCACAGCTTCCCTATCTTCATCAACATTTAACAATTCCTCAAAATATTCCTTCCATCTTCCCAATACCTCTAACTCTCCATTTAATAACTCTCCTCTCCTATTTTTAACTGACAAATCCATTTGTTCTCTAGGCTTTCTTAACTTGTTAATCTCACTCCAAAACTTTTTCTTATTTTCAACAAAATTTGTTGATAACATCTCACCCACTCTCTCATTTGCTCTCTTTTTACACTGCTTCACCACTCTCTTAACTTCTCTCTTTTTCTCCATATACTCTTCCCTCCTTGCATCACTTCTACTTTGTAAAAACTTCTCATATGCTAACTTTTTCTCCCTTACTACTCTCTTTACATCATCATTCCACCAATCGCTCCTCTTCCCTCCTGCACCCACTTTCCTGTAACCACAAACTTCTGCTGAACACTCTAACACTACATTTTTAAACCTACCCCATACCTCTTCGACCCCATTGCCTATGCTCTCATTAGCCCATCTATCCTCCAATAGCTGTTTATATCTTACCCTAACTGCCTCCTCTTTTAGTTTATAAACCTTCACCTCTCTCTTCCCTGATGCTTCTATTCTCCTTGTATCCCATCTACCTTTTACTCTCAGTGTAGCTACAACTAGAAAGTGATCTGATATATCTGTGGCCCCTCTATAAACATGTACATCCTGAAGTCTACTCAACAGTCTTTTATCTACCAATACATAATCCAACAAACTACTGTCATTTCGCCCTACATCATATCGTGTATACTTATTTATCCTCTTTTTCTTAAAATATGTATTACCTATAACTAAACCCCTTTCTATACAAAGTTCAATCAAAGGGCTCCCATTATCATTTACACCTGGCACCCCAAACTTACCTACCACACCCTCTCTAAAAGTTTCTCCTACTTTAGCATTCAAGTCCCCTACCACAATTACTCTCTCACTTGGTTCAAAGGCTCCTATACATTCACTTAACATCTCCCAAAATCTCTCTCTCTCCTCTGCATTCCTCTCTTCTCCAGGTGCATACACGCTTATTATGACCCACTTCTCGCATCCAACCTTTACTTTAATCCACATAATTCTTGAATTTACACATTCATATTCTCTTTTCTCCTTCCATAACTGATCATTTAACATTACTGCTACCCCTTCCTTTGCTCTAACTCTCTCAGATACTCCAGATTTAATCCCATTTATTTCCCCCCACTGAAACTCTCCTACCCCCTTCAGCTTTGTTTCGCTTAGGGCCAGGACATCCAACTTCTTTTCATTCATAACATCAGCAATCATCTGTTTCTTGTCATCCGCACTACATCCACGCACATTTAAGCAACCCAGTTTTATAAAGTTTTTCTTCTTCTCTTTTTTAGTAATTGTATACAGGAGAAGGGGTTACTAGCCCATTGCTCCCGGCATTTTAGTCGCCTCATACGACACGCATGGCTTACGGAGGAAAGATTCTTTTCCACTTCCCCATGGACAATAGAAGAAATAAAAAAGAACAAGAGCTATTTAGAAAAAGGAGAAAAACCTAGATGTATGTATATATATATATGCATGTGCGTGTCTGTGAAGTGTGACCAAAGTGTAAGTAGGAGTAGCAAGATATCCCTGTTATCTTAGCGTGTTTATGAGACAGAAAAAGAAACCAGCAATCCTACCATCATGCAAAACAGTTACAGGTTTTTGTTTCACAGTCATCTGGCAGGACGGTAGTACTTCCCTGGGTGGTTGCTGTCTACCAACCTACTACCTATATACTACTGATATATATATTTATATATATATATTCTTTCAGAATAAGGGAAGCGAAAATTTGAGTAATCAATAATTTCGCAAAAATCATTCTGAACCAAACGAAAAAAAAAATATTTCATTGTGTTTATTTATTATTAAATTATTATTGTAAAATTATCTAAAATATATTTAGTTGGATTAGGGTTGAGGGTACGAAAAAGTAATAGACAGTTTCATAGAGCTGGCGGAAAAAAATCATTTGACTGTTTCTAACATCTATTTTGTTTTCATTGTGTATTATCTATTATATACATATATATGTATATATATATATATATATATATATATATATATATATATATATATATATATATATATATATATATATATATATATATATATATATATATATATATATATATATATATATATATATATATATATATATATGTATATATATATATATATATATATATATATATATATATATATATATATATATATATATATATATACATATATATATGTATATATGTATATATATTATTTTTTTTTTATTAACACACTGGCCGATTCCCACCAAGGCAGGGTGGCCCGAAGAAGAAAAACTTTCACCATCATTCACTCCATCACTGTTTTGCCAGAAGGGTGTTTGCACTGCAACATTAACACCCATCCTTCAGACTGCAGGCACTGTACTTCCCATCTCCAGGACTCAAGTCCGGCCTGCCGGTTTCCCTGAATCCCTTCATAAATGTTACTTTGCTCACACTCCAACAACACGTCAAGTATTAAAATCCATTTGTCTCCATTCACTCCTATCTAACACGCTCACGCATGCCTGCTGGAAGTCCAAGCCCCTCGCACACAAAACCTCCTTTACCCCCTCCCTCCAACCTTTCCTAGGCCGACCCCTACCCCGCCTTCCTTCCACTACAGACTGATACACTCTTGAAGTCATTCTGTTTCGCTCCATTCTCTCTACATGTCCGAACCACCTCAACAACCCTTCCTCAGCCCTCTGGACAACAGTTTTGGTAATCCCGCACCTCCTCCTAACTTCCAAACTACGAATTCTCTGCATTATATTCACACCACACATTGCCCTCAGACATGACATCTCCACTGCCTCCAGCCTTCTCCTCGCTGCAACATTCATCACCCATGCTTCACACCCATATAAGAGCGTTGGTAAAAACTATACTCTCATACATTCCCCTCTTTGCCTCCAAGGACAAAGTTCTTTGTCTCCACAGACTCCTAAGTGCACCGCTCACCCTTTTCTCCTCATCAATTCTATGATTCACCTCATCTTTCATAGACCCATCCGCTGACACGTCCACTCCCAAATATCTGAATACATTCACCTCCTCCATACTCTCTCCCTGCAATCTGATATCCAATCTTTCATCACCTAATCTTTTTGTTATCCTCATAACCTTACTCGTTCCTGTATTCACTTTTAATTTTCTTCTTTTGCATACCCTACCAAATTCATCCACCAACCTCTGCAACTTCTCTTCAGAATCTCCCAAGAGCACAGTGTCATCAGCAAAGATCAACTGTGACAACTCCCACTTTATGTGTAATTCTTTATCTTTAAACTCCACGCCTCTTGCCAAGACCCTCGCATTTACTTCTCTTACAACCCCATCTATAAATATATTAAACAACCACGGTGGCATCACACACCCTTGTCTAAGGCCTACTTTTACTGGGAAATAATCTCCCTCTTTCTTACATACTCTAACTTGAGCCTCACTATCCTGGTAAAAACTCTTCACTGTTTTCAGTAACCTACCTCCTACACCATACACCTGCAACATCTGCCACATTGACCCCCTATCCACCCTGTCATACGCATTTTCCAAATCCATAAATGCCACAAAAACCTCTTTAACCTTATCTAAATACTGTTCACTTATATGTTTCACTGTAAACACCTGGTCCACACACTCCCTACCTTTCCTAAAGCCTCCTTGTTCATCTGCTATCCTATTCTCCGTCTTACTCTTAATTCTTTCAATAATAACTCTACCATACACTTTACCAGGTATACTCAACAGACTTATCCCCCTATAATTTTTGCACTCTCTTTTGTTCCCTTTGCCTTTATACAAAGGAACTATGCATGCTCTCTGCCAGTCCCTAGGTACCTTACCCTCTTCCTTACATTTATTAAATAATTGCACCAACCACTCCAAAACTATATCCCCACCTGCTTTTAACATTTCTATCTTTATCCCATCAATCCCGGCTGCCTTACCCCCTTTCATTTTACCTACTGCCTCACGAAATTCCCCCACACTCACAACTGGCTCTTCCTCACTCCTACAAGATGTTATTCCTCTTTGCCCTATACACGAAATGACAGCTTCCCTATCTTCATCAACATTTAACAATTCCTCAAAATATTCCCTCCATCTTCCCAATACCTCTAACTCTCCATTTAATAACTCTCCTCTCCTATTTTTAACTGACACACCCATATATATCCAAATATATATATATATTAATATATATATATATATATATATATGTATATATATATATATATATATATATATATATATATATATATATATATATATATTATATATATATATATATATATATATATTACATATTTTATTCAAACTAGTAAGTAAAATGAGAGAGTGGACAAATGAATACACAAGACGTCTGGCAGAATAAGCTACACCAACAGAGACTTGGGGACTCCTTGCTATTTAAAGTTTAATGTAATCATGGAAGTTGCTTGTGGCTATGATGTATTACAGCTTGAGCTTGTCCAACATAGTTATACTTGTGCTCGATTGTCTTCTTTCAGATTTGCTGCTTTTGCTGAAGTGCTCCTGAAAGTTGTGTTTGTTGCCGTGATGTAAGATGTGGAAGTGAAGGGGAACTTACAAGGAGGTAAAGAAAGAAACTGGAAGTGTTATAGATGTGGAAGAGGAGGAGATGGTGGCAAGGGAAATAAGTTTATGCGGTAAAATAGCTGAATGAACTAGGTAGCGTAATGATAATTGCGTAATTGCATATAGTACTTATCAGTCAAAATAGTATTTATTCGCATGTATTAACGATGCATATTTTTTATTCCATATTCCAACTTATGTCATTTACTGACTGTGAAGGTTTGTTAATAACAGTAAACTTTAATGATGAATTCAGTCTTATAAAGGAATATTGGCCTGTTATCTTCCACAATAAATTTAATGCAGGGAAACGAATGATTAATTTTATTAAAAAAGTATCAATCGATCCATATTTTATCGGACAAAACAATGTCATCAATCCTGCCAATAATATATAAATTTGTTTTTAATAATTCCACCTGAAGGCTGGAGAAAACCTGCGTTTCCGATACTTCCTTCCCTTCTTTTTTTTTAATAACAGAAGCATACTGGTAGAAACGCATAATTCGGTGCTGCTGATCATAGGGAATACTACAAGTTTAACTAATGGAGGATCTTTACCCATTAAAACTGATTTGTTCTATTTGGATTGGGACCCATGCCCTAGAGACCCCATTACTGCCACCTTCCTCTTCCAACTTCTTAGTGCGACGATCTGGAGGGAGAATGCCTTCTGCATTTTTGGTTTCTGTTTTATCTCTGAGGAGCTTGAAGAGCGCCATAATTTAAATTTAATTTCTGTCTATAAATTTTAATCGTGTATATCTGTAAGGTTCTCAGTTACTTGCACTACTGTGTGTGCATGTTTTTTGTATGTGTGTATGTGTGTGAGTATGTGTGTACTCACTTAATTGTGGTTTCTGGGGTCGAATCACAGTTGTGTGTGTGTGTGTGTGTGTACTCACCTATTTGTACTCACCTATTTGTGGTTGCAGGGGTCGAGTCCTAGCTCCTGGCCCCGCCTCTTCACCGGTTGCTACTAGGCCCTCTCTCTCCCCGCTCCATGAGCTTTATCAAACCTCGTCTTAAAACTGTGTATGGTTCCTGCCTCCACTACGTCATTTTCTAGGCTGTGTGTGTGTGTGTGTGTGTGTGTGTGTGTGTGTGTGTGTGTGTGTGTGTGTGTGTGTGTGTGTGTGTTTGTATGTGCTTGCATGTGTGTTTAATATAATTAAATCTAATATAAAACTTTCATTTGAATGAAGCATGGGATCGTATGTTTGCATGTCAACGAGTACAGTACAGTTATGTTGAGGAATTTTCATGCATGCAGAACTGTGAAATATTTGCAAAACTTTAATTAAGTTGTGGAGTTCTTCAGACAAATTGGAAATGCAAGAAGAAGCAGACATTTCCTCTTGGTATCGCCCACACTGAGGCGTTGGAAGGGAAAAGTTGCTGCCCTCGGGTCTCTGGTGATTTCGGTGAGCCTGGAGACCATCTCTTTGAGGAAACCAGTGTCATGATTTTCCCAGAGGCCAAAGGTCACTGATTCTGTCAGGATGTAGTACTTTTGAACATTTTTTAATCTGTGTGTGTGGGAGAGAGAGAGAAACTGGTGGAACAGAGAAGGAAAGAATGAAAGAGGAAGAAAGTACTAATAAAGAGAGCAATATGGAGAAGACAGAAAGGAAAGACGAAAGACGAGAAAAAGCAAAAGGGCGAATATCTGAAAGATTCAAGATGAATCCATATAAAAAAAAGTTTGGAATATTTACGGACGTCAATAGCGAGCCTCGAGCTGACTGGAATCCTTTCCAATACTGAATAGTAGTATAAATTAAAATTTCCATTAAATTACGATGAGATTGAATCATTCGGAGTTTCCCTCCCTCTCGGAGTCGAAAACTGATTATAGAGCACCAAGACTGGTAAGATTGGGTTGTTGCACTCATTCACTCACTCTTAGGAAACCCTTTTTGGATTTATATCAAGAAACATCTACATTCTTTCATAACTGACGCTTGAAAAGGAAGGATTGGCTAGAGACTCAACATTTATTTTATAAATTTCATGTGCTTATTTGTCTTTTTTATTCATATTTCCTGATTGCATCATCTCAGATCAGTGTGTCGAGCATCGGTAAGCCAGTGGTAGCTGGTGTCATAGTTACTCAACTTAATGCGTCCTCAGGCACAAGACCGCCTTGCTGTGCCTCAGCCATAGTCCCAGCACCAATGAATGGGTCATCTTACGACGAAGATTAATTTTTTTTAATTAGTAACTAAGAGCAACTGTTGCATCCAGACTGTCTTAAGTATCGATTCCATCATCCACTTTCCCTTACCAGCGACCAACACCAGCCAACCACCCACACTAGTCAACCACTCGTCCTAACCATAAAACAACTCATCCAGCCTAGCCAACCACTCACTTTCACCAGCCAGCCTACTCACATACACCATTTAATCACCTACTTTCACCCGTCTGCAGTATCTCCCCCAGCAACCCCCACTACCACCACAACTACCACTACCATTTCAACCACCACCAGTACAACTACCACCACAACTATTACCATTAACCTATCACCATAACCACCATTACCATCGCTCTTAATTATCTGTTGTGTGAAGGTGAGAAGGTCCAAACACAACAGCAGGTAGAGAAGCCATTACTCTACATCATTAATTCATGGAATCAGTAGGAGCCGGGGGTCAGAACTATTGTTTGGGCAGAATTGTGTGGGAGAGAGTATAATTATCGTAGTTCTGTGTACACTGGGAGCTGAGTGTATTAATGGATGTTGTACACCGTCTCCACCGATTTGTAATCGTCTTTTTGTTTCCGAAGGTCGAATTTCAGCATTAGAGCTGACATTTTAAATTATAATAGAAATTCTTGTTGGTTCCCAGCCTCTTTATTTTCATTTCTCCAAGGAAATTAGTTAGCTTTTATAACAAATAATTAACAAATTCCTATTGAAAATTTAGTTCGTAGAGTTACTGGGAATGACTCTAAACATCGTGGAAAAAAATTGGCGACTTTTCGCAATGTTTCGTGTTTTACTTTACCGTTTGGGGGATCGTACTAATCAAATGAGTGAGTTAAAAATTCTCCGCCCGATGGAATATTTGAATGTTTGGTATATCTAATATTTTCCCGAGAAAGTAAACACATACTTCCAAAATAGCAATGCTTCCCTCCTCTTCCTAAATTTTCAGCTCTTATCAATTTTTCAATGACAAAATGTCTGTTTTCCGCAGGTTAGTCTGATAATGTTACATAAGTGATAAACATAGATAAACAGTTATGACAAAGTGAAATATATACAGAGACAAAGTGAAGTACAATGACAATAGAAGAAATGTGTTCTGTATATGATGTAAGATAAACATTGACATATAAAAATCAGTTTTATAATATGGACAAACTGATACTGAAAGCCTTTGCTCAGCCAGTGTAATTCTCATTTAGAACAACATTCCTACCATGACTGAAAATGAAGAAATAATGTATTATGAACTCTGTGGAAAGTAGGAGGGAATTCACAAGGAATAATACAGTTGAAGCCAAAGAGAATAGATTTTTAACAACTTCTTCAACTACCGCATTTTTTTGTTCTAAAATGAAATTAAAGGCTAAGAAAAGAAGATTTTACATAGCAGATGTAAAATTTATAGTATTAAAAGTTTGAGTTTAAACAATAAGGCTCTAAAAACAGAAAATGAAAGGAATGATAATTGTGGGGCAGAAGCAAGCAGTCGATTATGTGTCAAGTCTTAGCTGATAGCTAAATGAGCTATATATCATGAAAACTTCATGTCATATTTCTTGAGGAGCGTGCCAGCATACGTAAAAAGAGAAGAGTATCAACAAAAGACCATGCATCAGTATCTGCCTGTGTCTGTTCTTTGGTAACGACAGTAAATTTTCTTTAAAGGACTTAATGCAGCTCATGGAAGTATACAACGAGCAGAAACAACATTAAAGGGAAAAACATTAGAGAAAGATGACAACATAAACATTGCAAATGGTGGTAAAACTACTGGCAATTTGTGAGGTAAAAGGACTTAAGAACAACAATGAGAAGTTTATTACAGCTACGTTTTGTTCTCCAACAACTTTATCAAGACAATTGCAACTATACGAAGGGAACATGATGTGATGTGGGAAGTAGGAGCTACTGGCCCATGCTAGTAATAGTAGCTGTAGGAGTAGTAGTAGGTGTTGCCAGGTGTTTTCCGCACATGAAGAAGAGAAGAGGAGAAAGGAGGAGAGAAAAGAAAAGAAAAAGAATTAGGAGTTATAGGAAGAAGACAAAATAGAATGAGGAGATGGAAAAGGAGAAGGAGGGGATAATAAAGGAAGCGTATTCAGGGTGTGGCTGCTTCTTTAAAACATTAACACAGTAAATAAAACTGAAAGCATATGAAAGGAAAGAAAT
>NC_091325.1:8874670-8882170 GCF_038502225.1 Cherax quadricarinatus | reverse complement strand
TGCCCTCCTCTTTCTTTTTTACTGCTCGTCTCTTTCTCTTCTTAATTACGGATCCTATTGCAGCCCTATCTGGGCACAAATGTATTGTATCAGTTCACTTGTTCTAATTGCAATCTTCGATATGTAGGATAAACTTTCCGACATTTTAAGACTAGAGCTTATGAACATATTCATTTATCTTATTATTTCATATTATATACAGTTAATTCCACTATATGTAGTTAATCTTTCCATTTATTGTATATTTAACATATACAAATATTATCTGAAGGTTCACGAAATTAAGTGTTTTCTAGAGCTAATTCCGAATGTACAGGATTGTGCATGTAAGAATTATGCAACAATGATGAAGACAAACGTAAATAAGATGAGGAGAAAAAATATTTCCCAAGTGTATGCGACTATTCAGAAAGCCAAACTTCCAAGGAAATACTAAGTGTCGGTGACCCTAGCAACACGGTGTCAAGAGTGATTCACCCCTGAGCCACGCCCATCTTCTGGCTGCAGACACCCCTGGTAATGGTCTCTGGGCGACCATACACACTCCCTGTTTATTACCTACTGAGGAAGTCTGCAGATATTATCACTTTCACGCCTCTGATATTCATGAAGATTATAAATACTCGCCTCTTAGGAAGAAAGAGGGAAAGGGTAATGTAGTGGTGATAAGAGGTGCTGATGTCGGAGTCTTGGAGTTGTAAATATTGCATTCTTTAACTACCCTCATAACTATATGTGTGTGTGTGTAACCCTCTACCACTACGAATCATGGATATTTCGTTCATGCTTCCGTTCCAGACTGCAGGACATAGATATTCGAAGGCAGGAGTGCTGACGTCTAGTGATGGGATGTAGGAGAGTTACGTTGGAGGGGAAGGGAAGCTTATCTGAGTCGCTTAATGGGAAGTGGAGGTGGTGGGATGGTCATAGTAAGAGGAGGAGCGGCAGGGAGAAAGGAAGGGAAAAGGTAGGGAGAGAGGGGCGGACCGAGCAGAATGAGTTTGTTATCGCAGCTAGGTCACGGTCGTGTAATCTTTAATGGAATCTCATTTTTTTCTATTATGATTTGTGTAGTGAAAGCCAAACACCTCCAGCTCTAAAACTTGAGAGCCCTTAGAGTCAACACTGCCGGACACTCTCTCTCTCTCTCTCTCTCTCTCTCTCTCTCTCTCTCTCTCTCTCTCTCTTTAACACAGGGTTTGACAAGGTTAGGTCTCTCTCTCTCTCCGTTTCTCTATTTCTCTATTTCTCTCTTACTATTTCCCTCTCCCGCTCTCTCTCGCCAAGCCCCCTCTTGCCCTCCCTCTCTATCTCTCCCTTTCTTCCTCACTCTTTCCCTTACTCTCTTTCATTCTCTCTCTCTCTCTCTCTCTCTCTCTCTCTCTCTCTCTCTCTCTCTCTCTCTCTTTTATAATTTAATAAATATTAAAGAGTCATTTCAAGCTTACGTGTCAGATGTGTTATTTAATATTAACGTGATATATTTTATCCCCACAATTATAACTGCTGCATTTTAAAGGAGATGGACTGGCTGTCCAGTGATGAAAATATTTATGTACAAGTATGTTAAAAAACTCTGTTAAATTTAGACAGGAGGAACCCACCCTTTATGGACTAATCATAAGGAAATTTGTTTAAATAGTCTATGCAGTAACATAAATTTTAAATAATTTGAAATTTTTAATTTTCGACATTGCATTATATATGAGAATAATATGTATGCCTTAGATTCACAGATAAAATTCTCCTTATTTATAACATAAAAGTTTGTCTTTCTCTAATCATGGATGTCAACAAACTGAAGAAAATGCAGAAGAATGTAGCGAGATTAATCCCAGGGTTAAGGGATATGAGGTATAAGGAGAGGTTTATTGAACTGAATATGATGACATGAAAAGAAAGAATAGCAATGAGAGACGTGATTGCATCCAGGGAAATTGGTGGGATAAATCCGGACAGACTGTTTGAGAGGCAACAAACATTCATAAATCTCTTTGGCAAGTCATAGTGATGTCAGGAAGCATTTCTACAGCCTCATGGTGGTCAGGAAGTGGAATGACCTTAACGAAGATATGGTTTAGGTAAGCTAAATATACAGTTTTAAGAGAAGGTATGACAGGGCCTGTGAGGCCAGTGGGGGGAGTGGGCCTCTCAACTTCCCGTTGAAAGGCCCACACACGACCCCTGCAAACACTTATAAGTACGCAAAACAACCACTGTGAAAGAATAGTGATATTCCAAGCGCTTTTGTGACTTCTCACATTATGAAGGAACATAGTTCCTTCATAATGTGAGAAGTCAGGAAAACGCTAAGAATTTCACTATTCTTTCACGGTGGTTGTTTTACATATTCTGATATCACCTGTTTACTGTGATCGTATTGCACTTATAAGTACATATAGTTAAGCAAACATAATTTTCCGTATATATATATATATATATATATATATATATATATATATATATATATATATATATATATATATATATATATATATATATATACACACACACACACACACACTCATATGCATATGTATGTATGTTCAGTTCTTCCCCTCTCCCTCTTTCTCACATTCTTCTTCTATTTTTTGTCATTGCACCTACCTTCACTTTCTATTTCAATGTTTTCTTTCTCGCCTCCTTCCTTCTTCTCTCCTTTCTTCTTTTATGCTTCCTTCTTTCCATGTTCTCTCCTTTTCCCACTCCCAAGTTTTCCTTGTTTATTTCATACGTCATACCTTAATTCCTTCTTTGTTTCTGTTTTTTTTTCCTTCGCTCCATTAACTCTTTCCCTTCCTTTCTTCATTTTTTTTCTTTCTACTCTTTTTTCTTCCTTTCTTTTTTCAATCTTGTTTCCCCATTTTCTTCCTTTCTTCATCAATCTTTACCTTTATTCTCATACTGCTTTCCTTCCTTCCTTTACTTCTTCGGTTCTCCCTTCCGTTCTTCCTTCCGTCTTCCCTGGGTACGATTTTAGTTAGCTTCTCATTGAGGAAACGCAGGAGAGCGACCCAAGGGCGGGATCGTTGTTGAGGACGTGCTCTACCAAACCCTTGCTTCTTTCCTTCCTTCCTTCCTTATTCATCCTTTCATTCCTCACCAAGCTTACCAAGTGGATCCTCACATGGTTCGTGGTTCCCTGCACGCTTCCCCTTCCCTCGTCTCCAGTGACTGGATGCTCGATATATTTGCATACATTTGTTTTACCTTCTTGAAGCAGACCACTTCACACCTTGATCTTTCTCTCTCTCTCTCTCTCTCTCTCTCTCTCTCTCTCTCTCTCTCTCTCTCTCTTTCTTCCCTCCCTCCTCCAGTGATTGACTCCTTTTCATTTGCATGAACACTCTCTACCCCTTCCTGGATATCGATTTCTTCCACACCTCGATGTTTCTCTCTCTCTCTGACTACCTCCCGTTCCAAAGTCATGCACTTGTTAACTCCCATCTTTCTCACGGCACCACCTCTCCCTTATTTTTTGCCATTTCCTGGCAGCCTCAGCTGATCGCACCCACGGGATGGATGGTCCCCCAGCCCCTATCCCCCTGCAGTATATTCATGTATATTCCATGGCTTGGGACTCCCTGCTCACCTTTCCCTGCCAATGACCCGACCGCAAGGAAAGAGTTAAGCCCTTCTTGGAATGGTATTCTTGTATTTTTCCCCGTCTCCTCTTTTCATCTGTATATGTAGCTCTTCTTCTCTCACTACTAATGCTACTACTGTTACAACCATCATACTATTACTACTACTACTACTACTACTATTAGCAGATGTAATAAAGTAATAAAGGGGTACCTTCAAGCAATCACTTAAGGTACCCCTTCGTTGATATCTAATCCTTAGTTTAGATTTATTGATGATATTATGTGCCTTTTGTTACCGGCTTTTGAATGTGTTGTGTGTTGATGCTTAAATGTTTGAGACTGTGGTACCTTTAATAAAGGTACCATTTAATGAAGTTTCATTTAATGAACCGAATGCTATATTAAATGCTTACAGGAAATCTACATCATTAATTATTGAGAAATTAGTGATTATTATTGATCACTGGGCCTCTGGTAAATAATATTAGTCGCCACCTGTTTCTCAGAATGGATAAGGTTGGTCGTTAATATAACGCATTCATTCCCTATTACTAAAACACCTAAAAATGACTCTCATAGCCTGGGAAAGTCTGTTTTTTCTATCTATGTTAGCGTAGGTTATATTAAAAGCCTCCGCCACTCCTTGCGTTGAATGACTCACATGGGTTTATTGCTTCATATAAATATAATGATCTACACATCTGGGCCCTCTCTCTCTCTCTCTCTCTCTCTCTCTCTCTCTCTTTATCCTCTCCACCTTTCCTCATTCGCAGCCTTATTCACCACAGTAATAAAGATATATGAAGTGCTTATTAACTGCTTTTCATGTATAGCCCCCAACCTCTGTGATTCATTCTCTCCGCTGCTGCAGAGAGTACTCTACTTTATAGCTGCTGCAGAGAGTACTCTACTTTATAGCTGCTGCAGAGAGTACTCTACTTTATAGCTGCTGCAGAGAGTACTCTACTTTATAGCTGCTGCAGAGAGTACTCTACTTTATAGCTGCTGCAGAGAGTACTCTACTTTATAGCTGCTGCAGAGAGTTGTCTACTTATAGCTGCTGCAGAGAGTGCTCTGCTTTATAGCTGCTGCAGAGAATGCTCTACTTTATAGCTGCTGCAGAGAGTTGTCTGTAGCTGATGCAGAGATTGCTCTACTTTATAGCTGCTGCAGAGAATGCTTCACTTTACTGCTCTTGCACAGAGTGGTCTACTGCTGCTGCAGATAGTGCTTAACTTTGCTGTTGTGATCCACTCCCTCTTTTCACCACTATTTCTACTGCTGCTTCTTTGAAGAAATGTTTGCTGATGATTTTGAGGGGCCTTGATTAAATGAATTGAAGATACCCTCCACTTTCACCATAAACGCAAAACAGTAATATTTCAATAATCTGTTGCTAAATAATGACCCACTATTTGGCTGTTATAAGCCTTTCTCCACATCACTGAGGTGCCTCCCAGCACTTGATACCACTGCTGTATCTACCAGCACTGCTGTATCTACCAGCACGTCATATCACTGTTGCGTTACTTTACACTTGTAGAAGCATGTATATCAGCGCCATCTTCGAGCAAGATTCTAAGTCACATAAAGAGGGAGGGGGAATATTCATCTAGCGACTTGGAGGTATTTATTTTCTTTCTTTTCTGGCTGCCTTCAAGAGAGAGCTGGATAGATACCTAAAGTCAGTGCCGGATCAGCCGGGCTGTGGTTCGTATGTTGAACTGCATGCGGCCAGGAGTAATAGCCTGGATGATCAGGCCCTGACCCACCGGGAGGCCTGGTCGTGGACCGGGCCGCGGGGGCGTTGATCCCTGGAATAACCTCCAGGTAGACTCCAGGTGTCTCGGTTCAGTCCTCACTTCAACCTCCACTGCACACTTGAAACTTTATATAAGCTAATTTTTTCTTTATGCAGATGTCTTCAGTTTATGTTCCCTCAAAAAAAAATGTGCTTTAATGCCAGAAAGAGGCTGTTGATTCATGGACTTGGACCTATTCTTATTTCTTTGGATGGAACATAATTACCTTACATTTTTCCCTAATTCTATATGACACCTGCTGGTTTAGTGATCCACCTCCATGGCAGCTCGCTGTCAGCTCTCTGACTATCCTACCGCATATGACAAGTGGCTTGCTCTTCCATCTGTTGTGTCAGAGACCACCAGTACCCGTTACATCTTCGTAAACCTAACACATTGGAGGGGGCGGGGTGCATCAGTGCTCACCACCAGTTCGACGATATCAAGAACCCAAAGACTGCCATACTATCTGTCAAGGTTGCACCAACTCTCATAGGGACCGGCCAGACCCTTGATCTACCTACGCCTGCCATCAGTTAATTTTTTAACACTGTAATTTTCGTGGACGTTATTATCTTGTTTTCGTTTCGTTATTTGTTTTTAGAATATATGACATTTTTTAGTATCAAGAAAATGAAGACAAAGATTCTTTGTATGCATCCTATATTCCCTCTAACGTTTTAATTTTTCATTTCTATTATTTTTATATGGCATAGTTTTATATATTTTTTCATAAGCGATAGGACGACTTTCAGGATATTTATAGGGAAAAATCGAGGTTTCCTTTACATCTAGCGACCTTTTTCCTGACAAATTCAAAAGTAATGATAATATGACCCGGAGAAAAATGATCAAGTATTGCGTAATATTTTTGTTAAAGGCAAGTGAAGGTAACGAATAACGAAGGAAACCGAGAAATAAAAATAATGCAGATGTTCATTTCACACTGTTCATTTTCATAAACATTTCCCTATATCATTTTCTCAACGTTTCCATTAATTTAAAAACTATTTTTTTGCTTCAAGTTTGGTTTGGTGAGGCTAGGGTGAGTTACGTTATGTAAACTTGTAAATAAATAAATATTATATATATATATATATATATATATATATATATATATATATATATATATATATATATATATATATATATATATATATATATATATATATGCAAAACAACCACTCTGTAAGAATAGACTCAGTTCCCGAATTAAGCCTGAATGCCTCCACATCCCAGGCGCTGTATAATCCTCCGGGTTTAGCGCTTCCCCCTTGATTATAATAATAATAATAATAATGTAAGAATAGAGAAATTCCAAGCGCATTCGTGATAGTTCCTTGATAATGTGAGTAGTCACGAAAGCGCTTGGAATTTCTCTATTCTTTCAGAGTGGTTGTTTTGCATATTCTGAAATCACCTGTTTACTGTGATCTTATTGCATTATATATATATATATATATATATATATATATATATATATATATATATATATATATATATATATATATATATATATATATATATATATATATATATGGATTCATATAAGATCTGCAACACACACATTGGAAATTCCAGGAAGATATAAACAAGGTTTATGAAATATATAAAAAAAAACTTGTACAAAGGTTTTGTATCTTTACTTAGGAAACAATTCTAATGTTGCACATGGGTCTTTATTAAACAAAAAATCCAAGGCAGTGTTTAAATCTGCTTGGGTCTCATCCATGGCGCAATGGCTGGTTGAAACCAGATAACAGGTCTCTCCTTGGACGAGCATAAACAGGCTATTAGCAGTTTGTACGACTGTTAACTGTAGCAGCTGCCTCCAGAGAATCAAGACGCGGTGCATTACATATTTCAATCCACTCCTCGAGTACGCCTCAGAGATATTGAGCCCCACCTTGTCAACCATAAAATGTAGCTCGAAAAAGCTTCGTAATCTGCCACCAGACTGGAAATGGATCTAAGAAAGATTAGGCGGCGATATGCTAAAAGAGCTAAATATCATAGCATTAAGTGAGCAGTGGAGTGGGGATTACAGATTACAACGAACAAGACACTCAAATACTAAGGAGCAGAAACTCCAGGTTCATTGTTAGAAGAGG
>NC_091325.1:8767170-8869670 GCF_038502225.1 Cherax quadricarinatus | reverse complement strand
GCTTGCTTCACTACACTTAGCACTATAGCCGTTCATTTTAGGAAGGAATGTTGCTGCTGATTACATCGCACTCAACTCCGGAGATAACTACGTCAGAGAGGCGTATTGCTGCTGGTTACATATCTCCCGAGATGAGCAAGTTAGAAAAGTGTTATATCATTCTCCTCTTTTAAGCTGAAAAGAAAATTAATTGATGCTAGTTACATTACACTGACATCTACCCGCTCAGTGAGTGATGGCTGGACCTTCTCGTGAGTCCGACAGCTGCCTTCTCTTAGTCTTGGCTGACCGTCCTTACCAGGCATAGCCGTACTTCACTTAGCGTGAATTGAACGCCCACACCAAACTGACAGCTGCCCGACTGTGGATTCCCCTGCATCAGGAGGCAGAGTCGGCCGGGTGAGAACTGAGTCACTGATAATTCAGCACAAGAACGTGATTTCAACTGTAAAATGCAGCGGCCGACATGAATCTCCAGTGTCAGGAATGGTGTCATGTGGTGAGACACAGGAATAGTGTCACGCGCCGAGAGACGCAGGAACGCCGACAACTATGGAATTCCAATTACGTGGGAGAAGACCGGGGAAGCGAGGTAGGTCATCTGGAGACCCCTTGGGCACACGGTAATAATGGAATAGGAATGTAATTGAAGAATATAGATTAAATGAACAGTTGAAGAAGCCTACCGCCCAGTGCAAGGCAGGTCGTTCTAAATCCAAGGATGATGTGCAGGTTTAATACCAACCTAGGAGATGGACTCCAACAAATCTCTAACAACGAAATGATTCTCAGATAGCCTCTACCTAATCTTATGTAGGGGTAAAATAATAGGGGTATTGATATAGAGACATAAATATGAAAGCAGGAGCAGAAAACATTGAAAAGTCAAAGCCACACGAAGAGACGTAACTCTCAAACTGGTAATGGTCCAGGATGGACGAAACGTTGACTAAAGTTTTTTCCTCATAGTTGAATATTAAATGTGAATATTTGGGAGTATTTGAATGTGACTAAGACTTGCCTATCATGGGCCATTTGGTCTACTGAATTGCTCCATTCTAACATTTTATATTTTTTGTAGGGTGAAGAAGGAGAAGAGGATTTCAAATATATTTCAAACTATTAATTTTGTGTGACAAAAATACCTAGAATATTGAGAACATAAATAGGAAACATGGCAGTCATCCAACGTAGCAGTCCGTCTCATTCATTATCAAATATTTCACTGAACCTGGTTATCCTGCACCAATACTAATTCTGAATGTGGCCAATTTGAATCCATTGTTGCTAGTTCTGTCTTTAGTAAAATACCTTCATTTCATTATCATTTTCCGGAGTTAGGACTGTAATTAAATGCTTTCTTGATTAATATTGCTGACAGTTACGAGTATTTCAGAATATTTTGTGTCGTTACACGAGTAAACAGCTGCAGTCAATTACCATAAACATGCAGCTCTTGTTTTCTGTTGTTGGGGACGCAAGTTCCAGATTATTAAATAGTTTTAGAAATAAAAATTTATTAATTTATAGTACTTCTCTGAAATTTTCATTTTTTCCACCAACGCAGATGTATACTATGAAGTAATATTACAGTTAATTACTGTTGTCGTAACTATAATTTTTATTTATAGTAATAAACAGGCAGGAGCGCACGTGCACTCACATACACAAAGGTTTGCAACAAGACTAGTCCCAGAGCTAAGAGGTATGTCCTACGAGGAGAGGTTAAGGGAAATCAACCTGACGACACTGGAGGACAGGAGAGATAGGGGGGACATGATAGCGACATACAAAATACTGAGAGGAATTGACAAGGTGGACAAAGACAGGATGTTCCAGAGATTGGACACAGTAACAATGGGACACAGTTGGAAGTTGAAGACACAGATGAATCACAGGGATGTTAGGAAGTATTTCTTCAGCCACAAAGTAGTCAGTAAGTGGAATAGTTTGGGAAGCGATGTAGTGGAGGCAGGATCCATACATAGCTTTAAGCAGAGGTATGATAAAGCTCACGGTTCAGGGAGAGTGACCTAGTAGCGATCAGTGAAGAGGCGGGGCCAGGAGCTCGGACTCGACCCCCGCAACCTCAACTAGGTGAGTACAACTAGGTGAGTACATACGCACACATACACATAAACAGACACACACACACATACACTTGGGGCCAAGAGCTGTGACTCGGCCCCTGCAACCACAACTAGGTGAGTACACACACACACTACCAAACATTTAATTGCAAGCTACAAGAATAGCAGTGCAGAAAGGCAGAATATATCTCTTCACAGAATAAAGAACTATTGTATTAAGACACAAGCGGAGGAAGTGTGTGCTACAACCAGTGATGTCTTAAAAAAAAAAAAAACATACAATCAAACGCTGAAGACGGAACTCCACAAGTGCAGCTCTATTCATGCAACTACAAACAGTTAATTCGTCATTGGAAAACACAAATTGGCAATTGCTAAAAGGTAATTACAAATACGTCTCGGAAACTAAGATTCGACCGCCACATCATGGGACTGTGGTGAAAATTGCAATGGGAGATGACCTCTATTTAGAAGTTATGATGACAAGAGGTGTGTGGAGGCCTTTATGAACACAGGTGAAGTAGCTAAGGAAGGACTTTGGGGAGAGCTCCTGCTTGGAGTAGAGCTGGGAGGCTCTGTAGGAGCTGGAGCGCTGCTTTAAGATATGCTAACTGGACTCTGTAGGGACAGGTCTGAGGCTCTGTGTGAGGTCTTCCGGGAGTGATCGACTAAGAACTCCAGTTTATACTGTAAATTGGTTTTCTAATTAGTCAGCTGATTGTATTCCCTTGTTTCAATATTCTTGTATTCCCCCCAGTTATCTTAGTATCGGATTCCTTTCTCTGACCAAGTATACTGTGGTAATAAGTGTTAATAAACTGTTCTGAAAGGAATAATATATTAACTTTTCCAGTCTTTCATTTGTTACTATGTTTAAGACTGATTAGTAGAAGTGGAAATAAAGTCCCCTTTAAGGGGTGAGATTAAAGGTATAAAATACCGACACAATAGAAAAACTAAACACAAATGCAGTATAATGCGATCCTTTATTGAATACGTTTCGCCCACAGAGTGGAGTTTATCAAGTCACAAACCACAAATAGGTGAGTACAAAAACATATTAACATTCATAACCACACATACATCATTACAAACAGGTGTTAATTAGCATGTGTTTAATCACAAATACGTATTCTCAAGTGAGTAATCTTGCGTAACAATTACAAATAAGTAATCACAGAATGGAATTGAACACACAATTGGTTGAAATGTGCCACCTACCCTGCCACTGCAACAACCCTCCCTACCTGGATATCGTCACTACAACCATCAGTACAAGAAACACTACCGCTCCAACCGGTACTTCTCATGCCATCATTCCATCCACCATCACTACTATCGCTACTTCTACAACCATCGCCTCTTCCGCATTCTCATCCAATACCATCACTGACACTTCAACCGTCACCTCACCACCACCACCACCACCACCACCACCACCACCACCAGTACCGTTACCGCCAGCACCACCCTCATCGCCAGCACCACCCCCATCGCCAGCACCACCACCACGCCAGCACCACCACCGCCACCACTACCACCACAACTGCCATGGATTCTAGTATTGCCACTTCCACACTATCATCAGCACTACTACCATCTCCACTACCACCAGTAGCCCCGCTACCACCACTACCATCATCACAACCAAAGCAGTCTATTAGAATTGCAACCAGCATTCCTTCGAAGAAGGATTCAATTTTAACAATTATAATCACCGCAGCAGATTCACTAAAACAACCACAGCCCTCACTACCAACACCACCATTACCACCTCCATCACCACCATCACCACCACCATCACCAGCATCACCACCACCATCAGTGTTACTGGCACCACTAAGCACTGCACAAAGTATCCGACACTATAATCCCGGCCTCTTATACCACAGTTATAACCCTCATAACACACGTTAACTGTCTTAACCGATCATCCAATGTACCCGGTCCTACTCACACCAAAGTACGGTACTCTCTACCCACACCCAGCAACGGATCTGCGTACACATACACAACCATATACCTGTTACCCACCTGCAACCCCATTCCTGCCAACCCACACCCAGTCTTGGCTGTAGAGACGCGACTTCTGTTACGTTCTCCTCATACATGAAGGAATGGTGATGAAAAGTCATGGTCCCCTTATACTTATTGAGTGATCTCAGTGTCCTCGTCACTTCCCTGCTTTTCACCGGACATATTTTCTAACGTCTGCCAAGACTGTTTTCATTTGTACTGATTTTGTTGTCCAGGTTTAGAACTAGTACATGATCAACCGAGCCATATATACGACATATGTACTTCTGGGGCTGTGGGATGAGATGGTCGGGTCACATTTGGTGCCTGTGTTACAACCAAGTCTCAGTTGTGCTGGTTGTAAAATCATCCTAATGTAAGATGCATTGCTGAGTAGTTATATCGTTGGGTCTGGTAGTCATTCATAGTCGTTCTCTCTCTCTTCTTTTCCTTTCCTCTCCTCTCCTGGCAGGAACAGGAGCTGCACTAACTGGGTGCACAAGCAGACAAAAGACATTGTTCCTCCCCCGCACCTCCGCCCTCCGCTCTATTGTCGTCTTCATGACAATGATTGGATGGACAAGGGCAAGGAAAGTGGCGAGGGATGGAGGCTGTTGGGCAGTGAGAAAGTGGGAGTCAGGAAAGGCAGAGAGCTGGAAGGTGGGGAGGGATTCAGCGGGATGGAGATATGAGGTGGAATGATGGCTTTTGGTTAATGCGAAAAAATGGGAATCAGGGAAGACGGAGAGGTGAGAGGTAAGGACGAAAGGAACAGATGATGACGGATGGAAGCAAGGGATGAGGGAGGATGATGTTCAAGTGGAAAAGCTTGAGGTGTGCAGAAAAGTTGAGGTGGGGAGGAAGGTGAATGAAAGGTTTTGAAGGATGATTCTTCACATACCTTATATTTTCGAGTTTGAGGTAAATGGAGCTTAGTTTAACTGATATTTGTTTTTTTTCAATTAAGCAAGGCTTAGAGTTTGCGGGGATTCAATGTATTTTTTCTTCAAGGTAAAATAAGCTACCCTGAGCATAGTTTCGATCAGACGCTAGTTCTAAGGAGCACAGGTTCAACGGAAAATGGATTTGAGTATGCGCAGGTTAATCTAGTGTGGGTTGAAGTGAGCTTGGATAAAAATAATAATGGCCCCATGTAAGGTGGCTTTCTATAAGTTTCAGGAATAATGAGCCTAGTACATGTGAAAATAAGTTAGAATGAGCATGAATTCAAGTAGGTGTAATTTTCAGACAGAATGTGTGTTAATAAGGACATTGGTGGACGAAATCTAGAAATAGAACAACCTGCCTAGTCGGATGCTAAGTCTAGGTGAGTCAGAACTTCCAGATGAATATAGGTCAATATATGCAAGTGAACATGCTCGATATCATTAGGCCTCACAACAGGTCCTGATGAGAGCTAGTGTCACCATGCTAGTTAAACACTAATGGAGTACCGCTAGATTTCTTTCCTTCTAGAGAAGCGAGATGGATGTTTATGGTGTGGGAAGGTGAATTGTGGCAATGTTTTCATCGTTAATAAAGAGGACACTGTCTCCTGACACTGGTTTTAGTCAAATGATGACCTGTTCAGTGCTCAATCATACGCTAGAATAACGGAACTAGGTTTCAACTAAACTTAAAAACAGATTCACTACATAACAAATTCCTAAGATTGTTCCAGATATTAAATAGAGGGAATTACAGAGCCGTCCGTGAAGCAGACGGTAAAGTACAACTACTGTTTGGCAAGTACAAGGACGAAAACAAGAATGAAAAAGGAATATGTAGTGCATAATTTTAAGTACAGAAATTAATCAAATGTGGCTAGAGGCTCTATGTACTGTTATTAAGTAGAGGTTAGCGAGCTCTTGCTTTGCAGTTTACCTCTGGTTAGTGACTTCTAGTTTTGCTATTAAACTGTTGTTAGATCAGGCACATCAATAATGCTATTGATACTGTTGCTCAAGAACAGAAACTAGCAGCTATTACTCTGAAGCCTTTGGCCTTCGAAAGGGCACTTGGTGCTATTTCTAACATTTGATACCATGCATGCTGCTGCTGCTCAGGAACCGTTGACACATGCTCAAGAGCCACTGAAATAAAATCATTGATTCAGAGCCTGCTTCTGCTCCTTAGGATAAGTATAATATAAAATAATCTTAAGAACTTTCTCGGTCATGAACGTAATTATTATGCAAAAAAAGGAGGTATGAAGGGTCAACCAGGAAATATCCCTTACTACCCTTTCAAATAAATTGGTGTTACCTTCTTTAGATCGAATCTGACTCCCTATATAACCCCCATAGATTTAGCGCTCCCCATCTTTGCAATAATAATAATAATAATAATAATAATAATAATAATAATAATAATAATAATAATAAAAAGTATGAAACAAAAAAAATTTTAATCGTTGGCTATATACATCATTATCGCTCCAAATCCCGTTTCCTCAATATCCAGCACGCTCATGTTTGATAGAGATTTATTTACAGTCCCTTCAAGCATGTAGATGCAAACTAAGAGATCATACTATTGAGACCCTAACATAAATCGTAAACAACATACCACGAAGGCTGGAACAAGCATCTAATAGCCAGGTATTTTTCTCACAAAGAAACAAGACATTCTAAAACACGTGAGAGAATACTTAGGTATCTTAAAAGTAAGAAGAGAGAGAGACAGACAGACAGACTTATACAGATATAGTAGTGCAAGCGGGAAAGAACCAGCTATAAGTGAGAATGTTGCATACTTAATATATGAGGGAACTTGTGTCTCGTACAGAGTTTTGCAGCCACTGCAGTTAAGCGAGTACAAGATGACTCTTAACAATGTAAGTTTCTTGGCTGCCTTGCTAACAAGCCTCCACACATGGTTCTTCATAATCATCAGAGAGGAAAATTCCACCCTCAGGATAACCACTTCATCATGGAACACTGACTCTCTTTTCCATTCATCCTCACACCACTCCCAGAAGTTACCTCACGCTCCAAAGTTATTATAAATTTATGTCTTCTTTCAGCAGGAAAAATAACCTGCTTTTACACCCTGCCTCTTTGTCTCACTTTCTCAGCATTGCTCTCTATCTCTTTCCTACTGTCACTCATTTCTCTCTGTCTCTCTCCTTTTTTTTCCTTTACACAGGGTTAGACAAGGTCAGGTTAAGGATCCCTAACTTTATTGACAAGCTATTTACAAGTTAAGGATTCCTAACTTTATTGACAAGCTAAGAGCTGTTGCCTACATCACCTCATTTGAAAGCATTTTATTGTTATGAAACATACGAGTAGGGAACAGGATGAAGTTGGAGCCATCTGTGGGCCAGTATTTTCATTTGATCAACTTTATTTTCCTAACACTGTTTATGCCTGCAGTATAGCGAGAAGAAGTGGAGAACGTAGAGAACCTTCTGCTATGCTATCCTTACTTCCACTCTCTAGACAAAAGCAGGAGATAAAACTGCTTTAATTCAGATTCTTGTTAGACTCTTTCATTTGCTGTCGTCCCCTCCTTCAACTACTCTTATGCCTTACAGCTCTTACCTCAGGCAATACTTTACTCACCACTCAGTTTTGTTTCCATAATCCACTTATCTGTTCATTCCTTATCCTTTACCCCATTTTCTTTTCATTCTCCTAACTACTAACTCGTGTAGTACACAACTGTATTCATCCTTCATTTAGAGATCATTTTTACACTTTATCAGATCTCTTCTTGTCACTTCATGTGGATAGTATCACCTCCTAACCTTTTCAGGACTACATCAGAAATACCCGACCGCCAGCACCTGCCCCAGAGGCACGCCAGATCCAACAATAACCGTCGAGGAAAAATGTATTTAACGATAGCCTGAAGTCAAGAGAGGCGCCCCATTCAGCCACCTGTTCTCACACCGTACATAACGAGAGTGTTGTTTTAAACTATTTAGACGGCTTCTGTCTATTTCAGTGCCAGACGTTGCCTTCCTCTTTGTGTAATTTGCTTATTAGCTGTTAACTGGTTAAGCTAGCGTAGCCTACAATAATTATGGTTAGATTTGTATGTGACATAAGAAACTGAAGTAATGCAGCACGAAAGAAAACAAAGAGTAAAATTTAGGGATGGGTTGCTTTCAAGAGGTACCTCAGCCGGCAGTAAAACACGGGAAAGTCAGGAGCTCGGGGAGAAGAAGCTTCTGGGAGGGCGAATGGAACGGCAGTGTAACTTAAGGATACGAGCTACCCCAACAAGGCGCAACTGGTAATCCTTTTCTCAGGTGTTATAAAGAAGTTCCCAAGACCAAATGAAAGTGTGTGGGCCACTGGGTTCTCCTCTCTTGCTAGACTGATGCACGGAAGAGGAAATGAAGTTTGTTCTCATTACTACTGATAAACAACTGAAAAGTTGAATATACGTTGTTGGTCGGTGCCACCACTTTCTCCCTCTTTTCTTCCACAGTCACTGTGTGTGTGTGTGTGTACTCACCTAATTGTACTCACCTAATTGTGGTTGCAGGGGTCGAGACTCAGCTCCTGGCCCCGCCTCTTCACTGATTGCTACTAGGTCCTCTCTCTCTCTCTGCTTCCTGAGCTTTATCATACCTCTTCTTAAAACTATGTATGGTTCCTGCCTCCACTACTTCACTTGCTAGGCTATTCCACTTCCTGACGACTCTATGACTGAAGAAATACTTCCTAACGTCCCTGTGACTCGTCTGAGTCTTCAGCTTCCAGTTGTGACCCCTTGTTCCTGTGTCCCCTCTCTGGAACATCCTATCTCTGTCCACCTTATCTATTCCCCGCAGTATCTTGTATGTCGTTATCATGTCTCCCCTGACCCTTCTGTCCTCCAGTGTCGTCAGTCCGATTTCCCTCAACCTTTCCTCGTACGACATTCCCCTGAGCTCTGGGACTAGCCTTGTTGCAAACCTTTGTACTTTCTCTAACTTCTTGATGTGCTTGACCAGGTGTGGGTTCCAGACTGGTGCTGCATACTCCAGTATGGGCCTAACATACACAGTGTACAGTGTCTTGAACGATTCCTTATTAAGGTATCGGAACGCTATTCTCAGGTTTGCCAGGCGCCCGTATGCTGCAGCAGTTATTTGGTTGATGTGTGCCTCCGGTGACGTGCTCGGTGTTATGGTCACCCCGAGGTCTTTCTCCCTGAGTGAGGTCTGTAGTCTTTGTCCACCTAGCCTATACTCTGTCTGCGGTCTTCTTTGCCCCTCCCCAATCTTCATGACTTTGCATTTGGCAGGATTGAATTCGAGAAGCCAGTTTCTGGACCACATGTCTAGCCTGTCCAGGTCTCTTTGCAGTCCTGCCTCATCCTCATCCGATTTAATTCTTCTCATCAACTTCACATCATCTGCGAATAGGGACACTTCAGAGTCTATTCCTTCCATCATGTCGTTCGCATATATCAAAAATAGCACTGGCCCTAGAACTGACCCCTGTGGGACCCCGCTCGTCACAGGCGCCCACTGTGATACCTCTTCACGTACCATGACTCGTTGCTGCCTCCCTGTCAGGTATTCCCTGATCCACTGCAGTGCCCTCCCTGTTACATGCGCCTGATCCTCCAGCTTCTGCACTAATCTCTTGTGGGGAACTGTGTCAAAGGCCTTCCTGCAGTCTAGGAAAACGCAATCAACCCACCCCTCTCTCTCGTGTCTTACTTCTGTTACCTTGTCATAAAACTCCAGGAGGTTTGTGATACAAGATTTGCCTTCCATGAACCCATGCTGGTTTTCATTTATAATCTTGTTCCGTTCCAGGTGTTCGACCACTCTCCTCCTGATAATCTTCTCCATGACTTTGCACACAATACATGTCAGAGACACAGGTCTGTAGTTTAGCGCCTCGTTTCTGTTTCCTTTCTTAAATATGGGGACTACATTTGCTGTCTTCCATTTCTCAGGTAGTTGCCCAGTTTCAAGGGATGTGTTGTGAGCATCTCTGCTCCTTCTCTAAGGACCCATGGGGAGATGTTGTCCGGTCCCATCGCCTTTGAGGTATCAAGGTCACTTAGCAGCTTCTTCACCTCCTCCTCGGTTGTTCGTATGTCATCCAACACTTGGTGGTATATTCCCTCTTGATGTTCCCTTCTGTACTGACTTCCCACAGCCCTTCCTGTCTCTACTGTAAAAACTTCCTTAAATCTCCTGTTTAGCTCCTCACATACCTCCTGGTCATTTCTTGTGAGTTCTCCCCCTTCTGTCCTTAATCTGATCACCTGGTCTTTGACTGTTGTCTTCCTCCTGATGTGGCTATACAACAGTTTCGGGTCAGTCTTGATTTTCGATGCTATGTCATTTTCATACTGTCGCTGGGCCTCCCTCCTTACCTGTGCGTACTCGTTCCTGGCTCTGCGACTGATCTCCCTATTTTCGTGTGTTCTCTGCCTTCTGTACTTTTTCCATTCTCTATTGCACTTTGTTTTTGCCTCCTTACACCGTCGGGTAAACCAGGGGCTCGTTCTGGTCTTCCCGTTGTTTCTGTTGCCCTTGGGAATAAACCTTTCCACTGCCTCCTTGCATTTTGTTGTTACATATTCCATCATTTCATTTACTGGCTTTCCTGCCAGTTCTCTGTCCCATGGGACCTCCTGCAGGAAGTTCCTCAACCCTATGTAGTCCCCTCTTTTATAGTCAGGCTTTTCCCATTCAACTCCTGTTACTCTCTCCACTTGCAGCTCTACTATATATTCAAAGCACAGAACCACGTGGTCGCTAGCTCCTAGGGGACTCTCATACATGATGTCCTCAATGTCTGAACTGCCCAGGGTGAACACAAGGTCCAATCTTGCTGGTTCATCCTCCCCTCTCACTCTGGTAGTGTCCTTAACATGTTGGTGCATGAGGTTTTCCAGCACCACGTCCATCATCTTGGCTCTCCATGTTTCGGGACCCCCATGTGGCTCCAGGTTTTCCCAGTCAATCTCCCTGTGGTTGAAATCCCCCATAACCAGCAACTTTGCTCTGCTGGAGTGAGCTCTTCTTGCCACCTCAGCAAGTGTGTCCACCATTGCTCTGTTGCTCTCTTCATATTCCTCTCTTGGCCTCCTGCAGTTCTGTGGTGGATTATACATCACTGCAATGACCACCTTGTGTTCCCCAGACTGAAGTGTACCTACTATGTAGTCTCTTTCTCCCATCTCATCTATGCCTTCCATTTTCTCGAATTTCCATCTGTTTTTTACTAGCAGAGCAACCCCACCTCCCCCTCTGCCCCTTCTATCTTTCCTCATGATCTGGTATCCTGGTGGGAAGATTGCATCTGTTATTGTCCCCGTGAGTTTTGTCTCTGTAACTGCTATGATGTCTGGGGACTTCTCATTGATTCTTTCTTGCCATTCCTCATGTTTATTCGTTAATCCATCTGCATTTGTGTACCAAACCTTCAACTTCTGTTCTAATACTGTAACTGTGGTGTGGGGGGTGGGAACAGAGGGATCGGTGTGTGATGGTTGGTTTGGATTGTTCAGTTGCCTTGGGGGTGTCGTGGCTGGGGTCCTTCTGCAGGTGTTTCTGGGGGGTGTGCTTGTCCTTCCACTTGTTCCTGGGTTATTCTGCTCTCCTTTTTCATTTCCTCCCATTTCTCCTTTCGTTTCTGAACTCTCTCTTTCATCGTCCTTCCTTTCCTCCTGTGTTCTGTCTCGATCGAGGTACACACTCATGAACTCCTGCCTGCCTCTCAGCCGTGCTTTCTCCTGCAGGATCATGGTTCGGGTTGATTCTGCCTTGAAAATTACTTTGAGAGGCCGATTCCTTTTCTCTGTGAACCACCCGATTCTCCGAAAATTTGCCACCTGGGTCATTTCCCCCTCGCCTATCACCTTCATGATACCTTCAATCGCTTTTTTCTCCTCCTGCTTTCTTTCCTCATAAGTTTCCCCTTTAGCTTCGTCTAGCCCATAGACAAACACTGATCTCTCCCTTTCCACCTCCCACTGTGACTCCCATTGCATCCTCTGATGTGTTTTAGTTCCTTCCCATGGAGTGTTCCTTCCTTCAGTCCCTTCCCTAGCTATGGCCCCTATCCTCCTTGGTTTCTCCTTCCTGCTCACCTGTTCCTGGCCCCCACAGGTGTCTGGTAAGGTCCCTGCACATGTCCTAGTTCCTTCAATGTCTTCCAACCTCACATTTTGTCCTAGTGTGCTCCCTGTCTTTGTTTTAGCCCCATGTGGGTTTGACAGGACCTCTGCATACAGTTTAGTTTCCATGCTCCCTTCAGACCTGTTGTCTGTGTCTGATGTAGCCATTGCCGATGCTACTTCTGTAATATCTTTGTCTCTATGCTGTTTCAGATGTCTCAGCTCCTCTTCTAATCTCTTTATCTTGTTTTCTGCTGTTGTGGCATGTTGCTTCCACCTTCTGCATTCTGCTTCTAACCTCTCTTCCATCTTCCTTGCCAGCTCCTCTAGTCTCCTTCCCCAGTCTTCCTCCCTTTTTTTGAGCTCTGCTTCCCAGTCCTCCCCCCCAGATTCGTCCTTCGAGCCCCTTGTTCTCATCCTAGTTCTAGGTTCCCCCGTTGCTCCACAGAAGGAAGGGGGAGGGGTGGTTAGGGGGAGGGGAATAGATGGTTGGGGGGAGAGGGGATGGATGGTTATGGGGAGGGGGAGGATGGTTATTGGAGGGGGAGAGGTAGTTGGGGGAGGTGGGTTAGATGGTTTGGGGGAGGGGTTAGATGGTGTGGGGGAGGGGGAGGTGGCTAGGGTGAGGTGGTTAGGGGAGGGGGGGGGAGTACGTGCTTGAGAGAGAGGGATGGATGGTTATAGGGGAGGGGGAGGGTGGTCATTGGAGGGGGAGGTAGTTGGGGGAGGGGGTTAGATGGTATGGGGAGGGGTTAGATGGTTTGGGGAGGGGTAGGTGGCTAAGGTGACGTGGTTAGGGAAGGGGGATAGGTGGTTAGGGGAGGGAGGGGCATGTGTTTGTGTCAAGTGTATATGTGCTTGTGTATGTGTGTGTGTGTGTGTGTGTGTGTGTGTGTGTGTGTGTGTGTGTGTGTGTGTGTGTTCGCGTGCGTGTGTGTGTGTGTGTGTGTGTGTGTGTGTATGTATTCGCCTAGTTAGTTACCATATTGTCCTAGTGCAGATGTGTGCGTGTATGTGTGTGTATGCGTGTATATGTGTGTGTTCGTGTGTGTGGGGGAGGTGTGAGGGGGAGATACTGCTAATATATACCAGTAATTCTCGGTTATAAAAAGTGGAGCTTTTCTACTAGGGTCTAAATCTTCTATGAGTGTCTGCCCTTGTGTGTGTGTGCGTATATGTGAGGGAGGGATGGTTAGGAAGGGGGTAGGTGGTGTGGTTGAAAGATCCGTTATACCTCTCTGTCGTGTAGGCTCAAATTTAACTCGGCTATCTTTCCAAGTAATGCTACTCTCTCCACTTATTGCCCTTTCTGGATTTAAGTATCAATTATTGCTGGTTATTATCCTATTCCTTGTTCACATTGATAGAGGACTTCCTAGCTTCCTAAGTATTCTTACTGCTAATAACTACCGGTAGAAACACTGCCTTACCCCTACATTACCCCTCGCTAGTCTGCTGTCTTCCTCACACTCTCCTCAACACTATCTTCACTTTAACTATGCTATTTCTACACTAATTCTGGTAATAGCTTGCAGGAGTGAGTGACCAGTATCTAACAGTGATGCAAGGCCAGACGCCAGGATGCAACATGCAAACCACAATAGGTGAGTGAGTACTTGCTCTGCACGGTGCGGTGACAAGTTGCCAGATGCTGATGACGTAGTCGTCGTACTTAGGCCTTCTTTCACTATTTTGGAGATCCTTCACCCGTGATGTTTATAACCATACATGCTCATACATCCCGCGTTCATCACACGATATCACTTATCACTTATGATAGTATACACTTACATACACTTCACTTTATATGTATAATGGCACACAACTTGTTGTGACGTCACTGCCTCAGCAGGCCTACGACTGCCACCTTCCCTTGTTGTATATTTTATTTTTACTTTCTCTTTTTTTTTTTACCTTTTTCCCTCTCACTGTATGGTGCCCCACATTACACTTGTTAACCAAACGCTGGTAATTCTTGAACTCCCGCTTCCACACTCGCTTTGATCTTTGTATATTTGAATCTGTGTGGCAACAGCGCCTAGTAGACCCACAACGGTTTGTCACTTTGAAATATTACTGATTCCAGGCTTCCTCTCGACTTGTTTTAACTAATAACTTTGGTTATCACTCGTAGGATTGTTCACTGACGTTGTCACCCACTGATTACTGGTAGCAGTTGTTGCACGCCTTAAAACACTAAGGTTCTCGGAGCCTTGTGCCCCCACGTCTGCACGAGATACCTGTGTGTGTGTGTACTCACCTATTTGTACTCACCTATTTGTGGTTGCAGGGGTCGAGTCCTAGCTCCTGGCCCCGCCTCTTCACCGGTTGCTACTAGGCCCTCTCTCTCCCCGCTCCATGAGCTTTATCAAACCTCGTCTTAAAACTATGTATGGTTCCTGCCTCCACTACGTCACTTTCTAGGCTATTCCACGGCCTGACTACTCTATGACTGAAGAAATACTTCCTAACATCCCTTTGATTCATCTGAGTCTTCAACTTCCAATTGTGACCTCTTGTTCTGTGTCCTTCTCTGGAACATCCCGTCTTTGTCCACCTTGTCTATTCCGCGCAGTATTTTTATATGTCGTTATCATGTCTCCCCTGACCCTCCTGTCCTCCAGTGTCGTCAGGCCAATTTCCCTTAACCTTTCCTCGTAGGACAGTTCCCTTAGCTCTTGTTGCAAACCTTTGCACTTTCTCTAATTTCTTGACGTTCTTGACTAGGTGTGGGCTCCAAACTGGTGGCAGTTGCTTTTATCTCCTATCGCCACAATTGCTCTCATCTCTCACCCCCATTAACCGGCTCTCATCTCCCATCTCCACAACTGCTCTCATCTCTCATCCCTGCCAACAGGCTCTAAGCTAGCAATAAGCTTTATCTCTCAGCTCATAATTGCTGTCATCCCTCACCTCTCGTGGCTTTCTCTTCATATTTCAGGCTCTTTGAGTGCACGAAATATTCCCTCCATCTCGCCCCAGCTACTGCAATCCGTAGATAAGTCTACTCACGGATTTATTAAAAAACTGGAGCTACCTTCCTCTTCGGATCAAACCTGATTGTCTCCCATTCCCAAGACACTGTTTGGCCCTGATAATAATAACTAATAATTAAAATAATATTAATAATGATAATGTAATAACGTAAAAAAAATTAATAATAATTAAAAAATAATAATTTATTATTATTTCACCTTAGATTTTATATTGTTATTCGTATGCAAGCTCATACAGTATATACATTATACATATTAAGGCTCACACTTGCTCATATAAATATAATCATTCATAATTATTCCTGGTTATATTACCTAACACAAATTTCAGATAATTTAGATTTCTTTCTTCAATAGTTAATCATATTTACTTTAGGTACAAATTAAAGGTTTAAACACAGTCACTTGCCGTGTGCAGGAGTAGCAGTGAGGCGAGAACACGTGTTGACCGTAGGACACTCATCTGCTGACATGGACAGGAGAATCGTTGAACTGTATGTTGCAAGCGTTCTCTCTCTCTCTCTCTTTCTCTCTCTCTCTCTCTCTCTCTCTCTCTCTCTCTCTCTCTCTCTCTCTCTCTCTCTCTCTCTCTCTTTCCCTCTCTCTCTCTCTCTCTCGTTCCTATCTCTTAATCTTCCCTTCTATCTCTCCCTTTAGCTAGCTCTCTTTGATCTTGACATTCCTCCCCCTTTCCTTCTTTAGTGTTGCATTTCAATATTCGTAACTAATTTTTCAGACGAGATCTTGTTGGGTTTTGGTTTGCATATTCCTTTTTGTTTTTTTCCTTAACCAGCATTTTCTCCATTTTCTCCTTTGTGTGTTCAGGTCACTATGTTTCCTCCTTCCTTTCTCATCAGAAAGAGTTGAAATCAGTCACCCCTTCTATATATATGTATATGCAATAAGATCACAGTAAACAGGTGATTTTAAAATACGCAAAACAACCAACCTTATTCAACTAAAAATATGTTGGTTCTCCCTTACCATGAAAACTTGGTTGATATGCCTTCTCTTCTTAAGACTTTTAATATTAAAGTTGTATTTAAAAATCTTGATACAGTAAAAAAAACTTTTGATGAAGAATGCCTCCCAAAATGCTGACGGATGTGTCTATAAGATTCCTTGTAAACAATCCTCCCTAATAGAAAAATGGTTCCTCCCACCAAATGCTGACGTTGATGTGTTTTCTATAAGATAATAATGAATTCAAATTTAAAATTTACTTAACTGTTCCTAAAATTTGCGATAAAGTTTATTACGGTCAAACTGGTAAAAGTCTCGAACTTAGATTAAAACAACATAAATATAGCATTAGAACTGTACAAGATTCCAATGCTCTATTTATTCATGAGAGAGATTTTAATCATCCAATTTATTTTCAAAAAGTTGAGAAAGTTGTATCAAGCAAGTCCATGGTTGACAGAAATATAATTGAATCTTGTTTCATAAAAAGCAGTTTTGAAAATAATATGAATATTTCCTTAGGTTTATATAAATTAGACTCATTTATAATTAATAAAATTTGGTTAGAGTTTAATAATACATTGGGTAGAATATTTTGTTAGTGGGATGTCGTGAGGACCTGTCTAGTTGGACCAGCGGACCTACTGCAGTGTTCCTCTTTTTTTATGGGTCCGGTAATGTCGCACGTCAGGTGTTTCTTTGTTTTGGGGGTTGCCTTCCTTTGATGTATTACTTTCATAGTTCCTTGACAATGTAAGTAGTCACGAAAGCGCTTGGAATTTCACTACTCTTTCACAGTGGTTGTTTTGCATATATATATATATATATATATATATATATATATATATATATATATATATATATATATATATATATATATATATATACATATAATGTCGTGTCTTATAGTAAAACTTGCGATTTTGACTTAAATAGCAACGCACTTCTTGCCTAATAAGGCAAGCGAAAATTTGTGTATGCAATAATTTCGCAAACCTCATTTTGAACTTAATGAAAACAAATATTTCAGTGTATTTCTTTATTATTAAATTATTGTAAACTTGCGTAAAATATATTTAGTTGAATTAGGCTAAATTAAACTGCACTTGTTATATTAAAGTTAGGTAAGTTTCATAAGGTACTTTCGATACAAAATTATTAATTTTTACATTAACATTAATGAAAAAAAATATCTTTAAACGTATAAGAGAAAATTTTAGAAAGGACTTAATTTTAAATGAGTTTTTGCTAATTGTCCAGTTTTACGTTTCCGGCACGACGTATATATGTCGTGCCGTGTATATATATATATATATATATATATATATATATATATATATATATATATATATATATATATATATATATATATATATATACACACACGCATAGAGAGAATAAGAGAGAGATTCGGACACCCAGATGGAGAGGGAAATCTTATCCCCAGGGAGGGGAATCTTACCTCCAATGAGGGGGGCAACCGGACCCCCAGAGAGAGGGGAATCAAACCCCTGCTGTGAAAGTGGAAAACAAAGCGAGGGGAGAGTAAAATATGTGAGGGTTTCCTGGGACTGGGGAAAGAAGCCGATAACTTGAGAAGGTTAAGACTTCTGCAGCTTTCCCTTGGTCTCTTTTCTTGCTTTTCTCCTTTCCCTTCCTCTCTTTTATCTTCTTTCCTTTAATCTAACTGCCTCTTCATTTCTTCCTCATTTTTATCTTTCTCATTTTCATCTCTCTCTCTCTCTCTCTCTCTCCCTTCCTCTCTATCTACGTCCTCTTTCCCTATCCTTTCCCACCACACTTCCCATTTTGGTAAAAAGAGTATTGCTGCCAAAGGGTCATTAGGATAACGCTAGCCAGGAAGTGACTGGCTTTCTTCTCTTCATGACTGCTTCACATTTACTCAAGTGAGAAAAAAATCTCACTCCAGGAAATGTTCGTCCTGCCAGCGGTAATGAGACACAGTCAGCAAAGGAGTTCTTAACCTAATTGTGTTTAAGATTCTAACGAGGGCATCATCATCATAGGATACACTGAAATGTATTGATAGGTTGTTTTCTGGAATAAGGTGGAAAAATTCATCGTGATGGGACAGTGGATTCTTAACCGCTGAATGTGTTCTACTTCCTACTATTGGTGTGCGACCTTCTTTCTGGTTTCGTTATGGTTCTTTGGCCATATGAATCCAGTTTCTTCCAACCATTTCTTGACGCACTTAATCATCATATGAATAATTAAGATCCATACCAGGAGATACCGTCCTGTTTCCTAATGAAAACGTTTATGTACCATTACCAGAGCAAGACTTTATTCTGACGAAATTTTGCTGAAAGTTGACAAAACTAAACAATGTGCGACGCGTCGTTGGACTTCTCGGCCCCATTTGATATGCAAACCTTGAACTGCCACGACCTACACACGACGAATTGTTCCAGACCTAAGATATGCTGAATTTTTTTTTTTTTACTCTAGGTGGTCCCTATGTGACCTCCATTTCTTCCATGCGCAAAGTTAAGAAGTATAACAAGATTGGTGGTTGTCTCCTATGACTGTTTTTTCTAGAGTATTATCTAAGACTCAGTATACGGCTTTGATTTGTTGTCCCTTTGATTTCTGGTTAACTGTGAAAGTCGTTCAGAGGTCACCTTCTATTCTTTGAATGTGACCCTGTGACCTTCAGTTGATCTTGTAAATTCTGGATGGCTTTTTGAACACTAATTAACCCTTCGAACTTTGGTAAGCCCAGTGGTGTCTTGATGGCCCTCAGTACTCTGGTTCATCTCTTTGAATGATCGGGTAATTTTCACCTTGACCTTATGGTTTACCAGTGAATTTTTTAGTAACCTATGTATCAGGTATCATAATGTCTGAACAAAAAATTCAACAGACTGGTTGACAGGTTGACAGACAAACACTTACACAGACCAACATTTGCACCGCTCGCTACTATTTAAATCTCACTCACTCTATTATTCACGATAAACTTCCCTCCCCCACCTCTCTCTCTCTCTTTCTCTCTCCCTACCTACCCCCCTCCCTCCCTCATCCTCACTCACAGTAGAGGATATTCCAAACGTTAGGCTAAGAATTCTCTTAGTTATATCACAAGCTAAGCTTATGGCAAAGTTTTACCTTAGCAATATCTTCATTACAGTGCATTATGTAATGCTAAGAAACATGCTTTTAAAATAACGTAAAACTAGTTCGAGTTGTAAACCAGAAATTTCATTTAGTTAGCTAATTTTAAGTTTTCCAATGACTGTGAGCTGTGAGAGCTTGCCCTACTGTGATTCGCGCATTTTTGAAAAGGTTATAGTTTGAGGGACACTGCTGATAACCTGCCTGTCGTTCGGTGCAATAGTTCTTCCGTGGTTGTACATGAAGCTAAGACAAGGGTGAGACCCAGAAAACATTAGTTATTTCATACAACATTCTCCAGCCATTGAAGGCTTTGGTGATGTCTAACCAGGCCAGACTGAAAAAAAAGCTAAGTTGCTATGTACGGTTCATTATCTTGTTCTTGATATTACCAAGATATCAGCTTCTTCGCTGAGTAGTAAGATTCCCATTTATTCTCACACTATGTCAAATGGCAATATGCTATCAATAGACAGATTTTTTTGACTTCGTAAGGCAATGTATTCTACCTTTGCTTGCCTTAGACAAATAGAAGCTGAAGGCACTGGGTCTCCCTTATGAATAAATGAAGTTACCAGCTGGACCGGTGATAAATTCGAACAAGAAGGGAAATGATCTACTTTTCAGCCTCCGGAAAACGTTGCATCTCACCATCCTGTCTGTAAAACATTTTGAGATTAATGCTACACTGTTAACTTTTATTATCCTCGCTATTACCCCATCGTTCTTTACATCATCTTACAGATTTCTTCCTTGTTATTATTTGCATTTTCTTGCTTCGAATTTCAGAGAAAGAAATAAGATTGCACTATGAGAGGAATATTTTACATATTAAGATGAGTATCTAAGGCAATGACATCCTGCTTCTCAGAGTATACACAAGAACTTGTAATCTTCTGGGCATACATGAACTCTAAATATAACACAAACTGCGTCTTAACAAAATGATTGTTTCTCTTGGCGGTGTTGACTGTAAGAATCACAGTGTTTCCAGTCTAAACACCAGCGAAATACTCTTTCTGTAAGCTTACTGTTGACTGCAAACCTGATCAGTGTTTATTGTTTTAAAAAAATAAAATATTTCCCTCAGTAATGAAGAAGACGTAATTTATTAGGATGGGTTCAATAGGAACTTTTGAGTTGGCGTGAAGCAATATATCACTTGCTGGAAAGCTGTCCAGCAAGGGTCATACACATTTAGAGGACGTAATGCAATGCGATATCTGATTATCGTGCAGTTAAAGAGAGTGAATTTGTCTTCAAAGACGAGAAGACTTCAAGGCGAAGGAAGATGATAGAGGAGACAGAAAGATTGTGGAAGAGACACAGATTGATATACAGAGGACCAAAAGCGTGTGGTAATTCAGTGCTTTAGCATATTCTGTGTCTAACATTAACAGTTTTGCATTACCATTATCCACTTGCTACTCTCGTGAGCAATTCACTTATATTATGTAGGTCCTAATCACACGGCAAGTAATACTACTCAAGGTTACTTCTGCATATTTCGCAATAAAAAAAAATATCCATACTACGTTCCTCATCACTGGCAGCAAGTGCGCGCAGAATTAAACGAAGGGAGAAATGTAAAAACCTTTTATGATTCGTACCAATATATATGTGCACATACACACAGCAATGCATGTATTCATTCGCAAAGATATACATGCATACTCTGCACAGTCATACGCGCATACTTACACACACAGATATACATCATACATGGATATGCATAGATATACAGACATTACAGATGCAGACAGATACAGGGCTTTTGTATATATATATATATATATATATATATATATATATATATATATATATATATATATATATATATATATATATATATATATATATATATATATATATTGACATGGATTAGCTCCTGACCACAGGGAGGAGTACAAGATCAGCAAGTACATGGACATAAGCCAACAGTATCAATTTGTCCAAGTGGGATCAGAGACCTTGGGATCATGGGGAAAAAATGCCACACGTTTCCTTAAAGAATTAGATTCCAGACTCATCGACACCACCAGGGACCCAAGGGCAGCCACTTTCATGTTCCAGCGCCTCAGCGTGGCCATCCAGAGGGGAAATGCTTGCTTCATACTTGGCTCGCGTCCGGCTTCAGAGGAGCTGGAGGAAATTCGTGATCTTTATTACATTGTACCATTGTATTCATGTTTGTGTTTTCTGTAAATGTATTCTGTTTATTAATAAATGTTCACATAGAATATGAAATATAGCGGGTGGTAGGAGAAGAAAATATTCAAACAGCTCCGGGGAGAACCTTGAGTTTTCCTTGATGTACGTTTATTATCTTCTCTGAGGATGAGGGTCCCCAGTCCAGCTATAGAGATGGTACGCCTCTATATATATTGTTAATATATATATATATATATATATATATATATATATATATATATATATATATATATATATATATATATATACATATATATATATATATATATATATATATATATATTTATATATATATATATATATATATATATATATATATACATATACATATATATATATATATATATATATATATATATATATATATATATATATATGCAATAAGATCACAGTAAACAGGTGATTTCAGAATATGCAAAACAACCACTGTGAAAGAATAGAGAAATTCCAAGCGCTTTCGTGACTACTCACATTATCAAGGAACAATGAAAGTAAAGCATCAAAGGAAGGTATATAAAGGGGTAGCCCACACCTTACTATCAGATCCCACAACAAAGAAACACCTGACGCGCGACTCATAAGAAAGGGAACACTGCAGCAGGCCCGCCGGCCCAACTAGACAGGTCCTTCACACAACCCACCAACAAACTATTCTACCCAAGAATCCCTCAAGGAAGGTTCCTTGATGTTGGTGAGGGGCTCTTGATTTAGGGAATTGGATCTGTGCTCCAGTTCCCCGAATTAAGCCTGAATGCCTTCCACATCCCCCCCCAGGCGCTGTATAATCCTCCGGGTTTAGCGCTTCCCCCTTGATTATAATAATAATCTACCCAAGAAATAAGAATTTTAAAAATTATTATTTGTCCAATGTATTATTAAATTCTTCCGAAATTCTATTAATTATAAATGATTCTAATTTATATAAACCAAAGGAAATATTCATATTATTGTCAAAACTGCTTTTTATGAAACAAGATTCAATTATATTCCTGTCGACCATGGACTTGCTTGATACTACTTTCTCAACTTTTTGAAAATCAATTGGATGGTTAAAATCTCTTACATGAATAAATAGAGCATTGGAATCTTGTCCAGTTCTAATGCTATATTTATGTTGTTTTAATCTTAGTTCGAGATTTTTACCAGTTTGACCGTAATAAACTTTATCGCAAATTTTACAATGAATCATTGTTCCTTGATAATGTGAGTAGTCACGAAACGCTTGGAATTTCTCTATTCTTTCAGAGTGGTTGTTATGCATATATATATATATATATATATATATATATATATATATATATATATATATATATATATATATATATATATATATATATATATATATATATATATTCTAGCAGCAGATACAAATATTTATTCATAAGCTCAAATATACATACATACATAAACATATGCATTCATACGCAAAGAGACTTAGACAAAGAAGTGCATATACACAGTGTTAATGCAAAGTTTGTCAGCAATGATCCGCCTTGGATATCCTCAACAATTTAAAAAGCTTAACACAAGATTATACAGCACAATCTGTATTAGGTTGTATAACAGAAACATTTAATAATGTACAATTAATGTATTAGTCTAAGAAGTTATATGATTGTGCATGCAGACATGTTGCTATCAAAATAACTAGACTAAACGTCTTTGCTAATGTGAGTCATAGATATCAACTGTTCTCCACTTTGTCTGAGACAGGCATATAATGAACTTCACTGAGACAGTCATACAGTAAACTGTTCTGTGTCGGTGGTATGCATAGTCACACTACACTGCACTAAATTTTCACATAGTGCCAGAACCTCCATGCAACGCAGGAAGTGGTTGAGACTCTGTTCTTCGTTTACTAATCCCGGAATGGTTTCTGACCAGTCAGGATATTCCTGATCGCTCTGAGAGACATTTACAAACTTCAACATGAGTTTACCTGGAGTTTACCTGGAGAGAGTTCCGGGGGTCAACGCCCCCGCGGCCCGGTCTGTGACCAGGCCTCCTTAGGTCAGTGTCCCAGGATGCGACCCACACCAGTCGACTAACACCCAGGTACCCATTTTACTGATGGGGAACATAGACAACAGGTGGAAAGAAACACGTCCAAGGTTTCTACTCTGGCTGGGAATCGAACCCAGGCCCTCACCGTGTGAAGCGAGAGCGTTAACCACCAGGCCACCAGAGCCTGGAAATAATTTTAAAATACAATGCACTCATGTTGAAAGAATTGGTTGTGCAGACCCAAGTTGGTATCTTCTCGGGGTCATACAGCGACGGCAACAAAAATACCTGCCTTGAGAGAGTCTACATGTGTAATATAATCAAAAGAATAATAACAATATTCAATAATAATAATAATAATAATAATAATAATAATAATAATAATAATATAATCTTTATTTCTACATGTACATGTGCATGGTATACAGGCCTAGCTGATATCAGTGACATACTTCTATATGAAAAGCATTTTGTTAGGCAGAGCGTTTCATGCAAATTAGGTCAGTTTTCACCCCGGGATGCGACCCACACCTGTCGACTAACACCCAGGTACCTACTTTACTGACAGGTGAACATCCACCTTACTGTGGATCAAACCCCCCGACCACAGTATCTGAACAGTGTGCACTAGCAGTAAAGCTACGGGACACCTCAATAAGAGTCACGTAACAATGGTGGATGGAATAATTCGCTGTTAGCCCACAGTTTGGAGAAAGGACTTCAGATGACGTTTCGGTCCTTCGTGATGATGTTCCAGGATTGACCGAAACGTCGGGTAAGGTTTCCTGTCCAAAGTGTGTGTCACTGGTTAACCCGAGTTACTCGTCTGTTTCCATGGGTTCTCCCGAATGTATAGCAATGAGGCGTGTTGACCGCCCAGTGACCAATACTAAAACTCTTTGAGTCGCTCTAAAATTTACAAAACTCGTATCAATATGAATGTGTAATCGCCTTCCCATTTTATCATATCCATGTAATTCATAATTTATAATTTACAACCAGATTTATAATATACATCCTACACCATTAATACATAATTCTTCCTGCCCTCAGCGGGGGAAGGGGGGGGGGGGTGTGGTGGGGGGGGGGCGGGGGGGGGTTTTTTTTTTTTTTTTTTGTGTGTGTGTGTGTGTGTGTGTGTGTGTGTGTGTGTGTTTTTTGGGTGTGTGGTGGTATGTGTGTGTGTGTGTGTGTTTTGTGTGTGTGTGTGTGTTTGTGTTTTTTGTTTTTATGTGTGTGTGTGTGTGTGTGTGTGTTTTTTGTTTTGGTGTGTTGTGTTGTGTGTGGTGTGTGTGTGTGTGTGTGTTTTTTGGTGTGTGTAGGGTGTGTGTGTGTGTGTGTGTGTGTGTGTGTGTGTGTGTGTTTTTATCCTTTTTACTCCCATTTTGGTTGCGGGGGTGAGCAAGTCTGGCCCCGCCTCTTCATGATTGCTACTAGGTTTCCCCCCCCCTGCTACATGAGCTTTATCTACCCCCTTAAAAAACTATGTAGGGTTTCCCCTGCCTATACTTCACTTTCTAGACTTTTCCCATGATTGATCTCATGATAAGAAAATTTAACACCCCTTCGTTTCATCTGAGTCTTCAACTTCCAAGGCCCTCTTGTGTCTGGCCCCATCCTGGAAATCCTGTCTTTGTCCACCTTGTTATTCCCCAGTATTTTATATGTCGTTATCATTCCCCCCCTGACCCTCCTGGCCTCCAGTGTCGTCGGGCCCGATTTCCCCCCTTTGTGGACAATCCCTAGCTCTGGGACTAGTTTTGTTCAAACCTTTGCATTTTCCCCAATTTCTTGACGTGCTTGACAGGTGTGGATTCCAACGGGTGCTGATACTCCAGTATGGGCCGACGTAAATGGTAAGGGTCTTGAACGACCCCTTACTGGGGTATCGGAACGTATCCGTATTTGCCAGGCGCCCGTATGCTGCAGCAGTTTCATTTATGGCCTCGGGAGATATGCCGGGTTAACCCACCCCCAGATTTTTTTCCGAGGAGGTTTGCAGTCTTTGGCCATCTAAACTATAGGTCTGCGGTTTTCTTTCCCCTTTCCCCCCAATCTTCATGACTTTGCATTTGGCGGGTTAAAATAAAGGAGTTGTTGACCAGGTTTTTCCCCCCGCCCGGGCCCTCTTTTAGCCCCTGCCTGATCCTCATCCATTTGATTTTTTTCCTATTAACTTCCAATATTGAAAAAAGGAAAACTGAGTCTATCCTTGTTATGTCGTTAAATATACCAAGAACAGCACAGGCCCTGGACTGACCCTGGGGAACCCCGCTTTGTCAGCCCACTCTGACACCTCGTCACACCATGACCCGTTGTTGCCTCCGTCGGGTATTCTGACCATTGCATCCTTTCCTGTTTGTGTGCCTGATTTTCATCTTTTCAGTAACCTTTTTAAACTGTGTCGGGTTTTTGCATCCAAAAAAATGCAGTCGATCCACCCCTCTCTCTTTTTCTTCTGTCACCTTGTCTAAAACTCTGTAGAGGTGACACGGGATTTCCTTTCCCCTGAAACCATGCGGTTTCAATTATAATTGTTTTTTTTCCGGGTGCCCACCACCTCCTCCTGATGATCCTCCATGCCCTTTGCATAATACACTTTAGTGAACAGGTTGTAGTTTAGTGCCCCATGTCTTCTCCCTTTTAAAAATTAAAATTTGCCATTTTCCAACCCCGGGGTTCCCCAGTTTTAAAGATTTTAAATTTTTTTAATCAACAAAATCCTGCTCCTCTTTTAAAATGAGGATGTTGCTGTCCCCCCCTTTTGAGGTGCGGTTTCATAGCAGCCACCTTCCCCTTGGAAAGTACCCCATCCAGCCTTGTGACCCCTGTTCTTTTTCCTGAGCCCTTTGGTTTTCCCCCTGTTTTCTTTAAATCCGTTTGAGCTCTGACATACCTCTCGGTCGTTCCCAAAATTCCCCATCACCCTTCCCAGTCTGATTACCGTTTTTGCTTTTTTTCCCTCCATGGCTGCCAACAGTTCGGCCCCCCAATTTTATTTATGTCATTTTTATTGCGCTGACCCTCCCTTCTTATCTGTGCATATTCTTTCGCTCCGGCTTCTCATTTTCCTGGTTCCTTTTTCTGTCCCTTTTCCATTCTCTAGTACACCTATTTTTTGCCTCCTACACCTTTGGGTGAACCGGACCTTTGTTCTTCCCATTTTTTCGGGGAAAAAACCCTTTCCCCTTTGCCCCTTGTTTTGTTACATAGCCCATCATTTTGTACTGGTTTTCCTTTTTCCCTCTCCCTGAATTTTTTAAAGGAAGTTCCCTGCCCTGAGTATTTCCCTTTTTTGTGTTTGTTTTTCCCACCCTATTCCCTTTCTTCCCATTTTTGGACTCAACTTTTAAGGAAGAAGAACCAATGATCACTAGCCCCAGGTTTTCAAAGATACCCTGATGTCTGAAACTCAAGGTGAATAAAGGTCCAGTTTTGCTGGCATCCCCCTCTCTCCGGGTAGTGTTTAAATTTTGGATGCTGGGGTTTTGACACATCCATCATCTTGGCTCTCCATTTTCGAACCCCGGGCCCCGGTTTTCCAGTCAATTTCCGGATTGAAACACCCATAACTAACTTTGCTCCCCCCCGGTGCTCCCGGGCCCCCTCGGCGTGTGTCACCAGGCTCTGTTGCTCTCCGATTCTTCTTGGCTCCTGCAGTTCTGGGGGGGTGTACAACGCAATTTTCCCCATGTCCCCCAGACTGGATTGTTCAAAGACCCCTTTTACCCGTACCATTCCCTTCCCCTTTTTTAAACCCACTTTTTAATGAGCAGTAACCCCCCTCCCCCCCCTCCTCTGTCTTTCCTGAAGATTTATATCCGGGGGAAAAAATTAACTTTATTATTCTGTGAGTTTTTTTTCTTGAGTGCAAATTTTGGGGGTGTCTCTGATTTTTTTTGCCACTCTCATACTTATTTGTTATTCCATCTGCATTTATACCATACCTTCCTTTTTTCTAAGACGGTCTGGGGGGGTAAAGGGGGTTAAGGGAGACCGGGGGAACCATGGGTTTTGCTGGGGGAAATGTAGTGGGGGGGGCATTGAATGCATGGGGGTTTTTTTGGAAATGGGCTGCTGGGTTGACCCGGGGAGGCTTCAGGAAGCCGTGAGGGAGGTTTTTTTGACTTTCCGGTCTGGGATCTCCTGTCTGTCTTCTCCCCTCCCTCTTCCCCCCTTTCCCTTTTGACCATCTCCAAAACCCGCCTTTCTTTTTGGGTTTTGTCCGGGCGAGATACACCTCCTGTTCCCGGGATGTCCCTTTTAATGTGCTTTTTCCGCAACCTGTTCAGTCGATTCCCTTTAAGGTCACTTTTATGGCGGTTTCTTTTTTTCAAACCCATTTCCGAAAAAATTTTCCAGCTGGGCCCTGCGTCTTTTCCCATTTTTCCCTGATGCTTTCAAGTTTTTTTTTCCCCCCCGTTTTTTTGTTCAAGTTCCCCTTCCCCAGCCCATACAAAAGACCCCCACCCTTTCCATTCTCCCCCTGAATCCCCCTGTATCCCCCCTTTTATTAATTTATTTCCATTCAGCTTTCCTTTCTTCGTTTCACTAGCCTTTACATGGGCCCCAGTGGCCGTCATTTTTCCCTTGGGGTTTCCCTGGGGCCCGTTTGGGGTTTAGGGCCTCCCATATAGCTTAGCCTTCATTTACTAAAATCTCCACTGATAAGTTCTACATGAGTTTTTCCCCCCTTTCCACAGTCCCCTTTTTGGCGAGGTAGCGGTCTCTGTTTCAATCCCAAATTTCTTTAGTTCTTTGTGTTTCAGTTTTTCCCGTTCCTCTTCTAAATCCTTATCCCGGCCCCCCGTTTCTTTGACTTTCCCTCCCACTTCCCCTTTCCATGTCATCCTCCCTTTCCCTTCTCAACAATTCTTCTAGTTTTTTTTCCCCTTCTTTTTCCTTTTTTTGAGCTCTGCCAATCTTCCTTTGCAGTTTCCCCCCTCCCCCTTTTTTTTTTTTTGCCTCTCAACCCATTTTTTTTTTATCCGATTGCCCCAGGGAAAACCATTTAAATTTTTATGAAATTTGATTGAAGCCCGATTGGGGGGGGAAAAGGAGGCCTATAAAATATAGGGGGGAAGGGGGAATACAATGGGTAATTGGGGGGGTGGGGGGGGGGTGAAAGAGGGGGGGAGGACGGGGAAATGGGTTGGGGGGGGAGAGGGGAGAAGGGCTGGAAATTTTTTTTTTTTTTTATTTTTTTTTTTTTTTTTTGGGGGGTTTTGTGTGTGGGGGTGGTGTGTGTTTTTTTTTGTAGGGGGTGTGGTGGTGTGTGGGGGGGGTTTTGTGGGGGTTGGGGGTGTGGGGGGGGTGGGGGGTTTGGGGGGGTGGGTGGGGGGTTGTGTGGGGGGGTGTGGGGGGTTTGGTTTTTGGGTTGTTGGGGGGGGTGTAGGGGGGGGGGGGTGTGGGGGGTGTGTGGGGTGGTGGTGGGGGTGGGGGGGTGGGGGGTGGGGGGTGGGTGGGGGTGGTGGGGGGTTTTGGGGGTTGGGGTCCACCAGGCACCCCTTTTTAAAATTATAAAAAAAATTTTACAATCAATTCCTTTTTTATATGCAATTTTATATACTTATATTTAAATTGGGACATTGTGTTTGTGTGTGTGTGTGTTTTTAGCTTGTCGTTCTTTGAAAAAAAGGGGGTTGCATTTTTTTTTTGTGTTGGTTACCGGGACCCCCCGCCCAGACTTCCCACTAGGGTACTTTACTTTTTTAAAATTATAGTTATTTTTTCTCTCAATTTCCTTATTATTATATACAAGTTTATAAAATAATTAGGGGCCCCGTGTGTTTGTATGTGGGACTTGTTTACTCTTGTCCCCCCGAAAAGGGGGTTACTGGCTACACCTTCTGGGTTTTCCCGGGGTATTTAGATAATTTTAACCACTATCTATCCCCTGATCTGAAATAGGGAGAGAAAATGGACAGCCAACCACGGGCAGACACTTGAGACTTTAACAAAAAAAAATTAACCACAAAAAGGAAGTGACGTCGTCGCACAACAATGGAGGGGCCTGCTTGTCTATCAACCCTTCAATTTTTTTAAACCCCTTCAGGAACTTTACTGCATTCGTTTTTTTCTTTCTTTTAAAACTTGGTATTCCCTTTTTTTTTAGTACAGTAATGGTCATAAAAGTCTGATGATGTTAGCTAATTCAAACACCAAATTGGGGATTGACTAATTTTTTTTTTACTTTCAGTATTTATTAATCACTTTTTATGACCTTATACTAATGTCGAATCAAACCCAAATATTTTTTGTTAAAATTTTTTAGATCACACCATTAACCCAATTAACTGTTTGGGAATTTTGTGTCAACACTGGGCCCCGTAGCCTGATCATGGGGCACCCTCCTCACCAAATTTCATTCAAATTTAAATTTAAAAAATTTTTTATCCTATTAATTTTTGCACTCTTAAAGCTATTACACTTTGTAGGTATTTCACTGATTCACCACGAATGACCCCAATAATATCTTAGGGCAGCCACAGAAGCTAAACCTGGGGGCACTTTTAGCAACCCCCCTTACGGGGGGGTGTGTGTGTGTGTGTGTGTGTTCCTGTGTCTCATCTTTCAAACAACATGTCACTATTCACTCTGTCAATCCGTCGTCTCGCTCTTTAGTACATTGTTATCATATCCTCCCTAGGCTTCCTGTCCTCCATTGTCATGAGATGGTGTTCCATTAATCTCTTCTTATAGGACATACTCTTTGCTACGGGATTAGTCTCGCTGCAAACCTTTCCACTTTTTCCGATTTTTTACATGCTTAACCAGGTATATATATTATTATTATAATAATCAAGGGGAAGCGCTAAACCCGTAGGATTATACAGCGCCTGTTGGGGGGATGTGGAAGGTATTCAGGCTTAATTCAGGAAACTGGAGCACAGATCCAATTCCCTGAATCAAGAGCCCCTCACCAGCGTCAAGGAACCTTCCTTGAGGGGTTAACCAGGTATAGGTTCCATATTGATGCTACATACTCTAATATTGTGTTGACTTATACTATATTGTGTTGCCAGACGCAATTTTGGTATTTTTATGGTTGATTTGCCCCTCAAGTAAGATGCTCGGTCTAATACTTACCCCAAGGTCCTCCTTGAGTGAAGTTTGCAGTGTGTGTGTGTGTGTGTATACTCACCTAAATATGGTTCCAGGGCTCGGGTGTGTGTGTATGTATGTGTGTGTATGTATGTGTGTGTGTGTGTGTGTGTATGTGTGTGTGTGTGTGTGTGTGTGTGTGTGTGTGTGTGTGTGTGTGTGTGTGTGTGTGTGTGTGTGTGTGTGTGTGTGTGTGTGTGTGTGTGTGAGTATGCGTGTGTGTGTATGAGTGTGTCAGGCATGAGTTACATTTGCCAGTACGTTCTCTGTTGGAGCAATAAAGGGAGATTATACCCAAAAATACATTTTGAAGTTTGCAGGGAGCCGAGCTGGATTTAGTGTACCATGCAGATTGCGCACCATTTATAATGGCCGGCACAGAAGCTTGCGAGCATTGCTGATTGGTTTCAGAGTGGCGTTCGGAGCAACAAATTGCCTCAGAATGCAGGCAGCGGTTGATTTGTAGCGTAGAAAGTCATTTTGCTGAGAAAGGCGGCGTAGTGTTTGGCTTATGCTGGTGGATCTCAGTACAGAAAGAGCAGGGACGAGAGTTACTTATGACGCCATATTGAAGGCTCACGAGACAGATGGATCAAAGTGGATATTCTGTGACGTAGCTGGGGGGAATCACTGTGTGTAAAATTGAAAGGCACTTCGCTGAAGGGAGTTGTTAGCCTGCGATTCCATGAAGTATAATGATAACCATGAATTTAATCCAGGTTAATTTTTTATTGGGTGGGTTGATAAGTTAGTGAAAAGCCACGGTCAAATGATCAGAAGCTCCTGGTGAGCAAATAACTGCCACAACCTTCAGTAGCGGTAGAGAAAAGGAAGGTAACGCCGTAGTCATCCCCATGCAAATGCTAACTATTTTCTCCCAGATCATGCAGTGAACGCAAAAATTCTAACTGTTGTTGCTTCTAGTATGCTTTATTTTGTAAAAGACTGAAATTATTTATGGGAAATGGTGAGTGGAGTAAAGCAGTACATCACTCACTATGCCACCAGAGACCAAGCAGGGAGCTCGAAAGCAGTACCAGTGTCCTTAAACTTTTATACTGCGTAAGGCACCGGGGAAGAAAATCAGGAGTGGATCACCTCGAGAGAAATGGAATCGTAAACGATAAATAACAGTGGCCCAGGAAGGTGAAATCTTGTCTCGAAAACCCGTTTAAGTTCTTATGTAAAATACCCGAGAATAAAGATTAAAGAAAGAGATGCAAAAAAACAAAAAACTGCCGACACTGTGCCACATCAAAGGTTAATTCATATATTCGAGAAACAGGTTATCATAACAGGGAACGCGTTTCAAATGATCATGGAATACGTAAAAGAAAGAAGACAGAGTAATAGTAAGGAGTGAAGTATGTAACTGGACAGATGGGACGATTGAGATGCCGCAAGGATTTCTACTAGATACACAGCTGTATCTGATATATTTAATTGCATGCCAAAAGTAATCGAGTCTCATATATAACTGTTTGTGGATGGTGTAAAGCAGCTGAAGGCGAATGCTGACGAAAGTAGACAATGAGACAGACTTCAGTGGGATTTGAATAGACTGCGAGATCAGAGAAGTGGCTGCTGAAATCCAACCACAACGAGTGAAAGACCGGACAGTGAATATAATATAAGCGAAAAACGACTGAAGGTTACATCCAACGAGAAGGAGTTAGAGGAAAGCCACTGAACATTTCACATATACGAGAGTGGTGAGTGTTAGAAATATCTTCAAATAGTCATTTAAGGCCCTATACACATCGCATATAGAGAATGTAGCAAAATGTAAAGAATGCATTACAAACGTGGAACCCACTTTTAACTAGGCGTGCTCGAAAGATTGTGAACGTCTTCAAGTTTGGGACCAGACTATTTTCTTAGTCTCTTCACGTATACAAGTTTTCTCCACTAAGTAATCAGGACTTAACTACAATTGAAGACCTGAAAATCAGAGGCGACATGATCACTATGTTTAAAATACTTTGGGGCATTTATAGTGCAGATAGAAAAGACTTTTAAAGGAGAGTATCATAGGAAAAGTGACAGAGAAGAAAACTGAAAATTCGATGTGTCATAAAGAAGTGCGACGAACTCTTAAAAATGGAATAATTTTGATTAGAATTTTCAAGGTTTCAGATCTGATAAGGGGATTCAAATGCCAGTATGATTAAAACAAAATAAAAGTTGGGAACCTGTTAAAACAGTCGATTATAAAGAGAAGGAGGAGTTAGGAGCTGTGTCGCGACCACAGCTACGAGAATACGTCCCCGCCCAACCACCTCTGCTTTCATTGTCTCCTGCTAAAGTCACAGAGAAAATATTTTTCTGCAAAAGTTGAACCAACTCTCCTTAACTGTTTAGGACGAAATTAGTTCCTAATTTTATTGGAGAAAGTTGGAAAGAATATCCAAATTGAATTGAGTCGACTCGCATTGTGATTACAACTTGTTTCAGCAAACGCATAGACTGTTGCGAATGGTTTATTTTTCGGAGGTTTGTGAACTACTGTCAAATTGCTTTGTTAGTTGTGGAGAAAGAAATTCTTCGTCTTCTGAAGCATATATTTGTTAGCCTGTGACCGCACACAATTATATCTCAGTCTTTGCTTTGGAAAAAAAGAGGGAGCTTATTTACTTCGATGAATTGCTTTGATATATTAAAACTTCTAAGAACATTTGATTTTCCGAAAGTTCAAAACTATGTTTGCTGTGCTCTTTAGTCATTTCTAGGAGGCTTATGCTTGTTACTATGGCTTATATTCCTGTAACAGAGTTTAATGACATATCTTATTGTGGAAAAATGTTGAAGTGGATTTACGAGCTGAAAATAGCTTCAGTTTTATTCATCATTGTTAAATAAACAGTTTGGTTTACACGTATCTCAAATACATTAAACAAATGTTATCATTTTTTGCTTAGATAAATTATTTTATATAAACGTGAGTAAAATAATACGTAAAGGCATTGTTAAGTTATGTAAATATATAAATAAATATATATATATATATATATATATATATATATATATATATATATATATATATATATATATATATATAAATATATATATATATATATATATATATATATATATATATATATATATATATATATATATATATATATATATATATATATATTTATGTCGTGCCGAATATGTAAAACTGGTCAATTAGCAAGAACTCATTTAAAATTAAGTCCTTTCTGAAATTTTCTCTTATACGTTTAAAGATATATTTTTTTTCATTAATGTTAATGTAAAAGTTTTTAATTTTGCACCAAAAGAATCTTAGAAAACTTACCTAACCTTATTATAACAAGAACAATTTATTTTAGCCTAACCCAACTAAATATATTTTAAATACGTTTACAATAATTTAATACTAAACAAACACAATCAAATATATTTTTTTCGTTAGGTTCAGAATGATTTTGGCGAAATTATTGCATACACAAATTTTCACTTGTCCTATATGGCAAGATGAACGTTGCTATTTAAGCCAAGATAGCAAGTTCTGCCTATTCGGCACGACATATATATATATATATATATATATATATATATATATATATATATATATATATATATATATATATATATATATATATATATATATATATGTATAGCTAGTAGGTTGGTAGACAGCAACCACCCAGGGAAGTACTACCGTCCTGCCAGATGACTGTGAAACAAAAACCTGTAACTGTTTTACATGATGGTAGGATTGCTGGTTTCTTTTTCTGTCTCATAAACACGCTAGATAACAGGGATATCTTGCTACTCCTACTTACACTTTGGTCACACTTCACAGACACGCACATGCATATATATATACATACATCTAGGTTTTTCTCCTTTTTCTAAATAGCTCTTTTTCTACTTTATTTCTTCTATTGTCCATGGGGAAGTGGAAAAGAATCTTTCCTCCGTAAGCCATGCGTGTCGTATGAGGCGACTAAAATGCCGGGAGCAATGGGCTAGTAACCCCTTCTCCTGTAGACATTTACTAAAAAAGAGAAGAAGAAAAACTTTATAAAACTGGGATGCTTGTATGTGCGTGGATGTAGTGCGGATGACAAGAAACAGATGATTGCTGATGTTATGAATGAAAAGAAGTTGGATGTCCTGGCCTTAAGCGAAACAAAGCTAAAGGGGGTAGGGGAGTTTCAGTGGGGGGAAATAAATGGGATTAGATCTGGAGTATCTGAGAGAGTTAGAGCAAAGGAAGGGGTAGCAGTAATGTCGAATGATCAGTTATGGAAGGAGAAAAGAGAATATGAATGTGCAAATTCAAGAATTATGTGGATTAAAGTAAAGGTTGGATGCGAGAAGTGGGTCATAATAAGCGTGTATGCACCTGGAGAAGAGAGGAATGCAGAGGAGAGAGAGAGATTTTGGGAGATGTTAGGTGAATGTATAGGAGCCTTTGAACCAAGTGAGAGAGTAATTGTGGTAGGGGACCTGAATGCTAAAGTAGGAGAAACTTTTAGAGAGGGTGTGGTAGGTAAGTTTGGGGTGTCAGGTGTAAATGATAATGGGAGCCCTCTGATTGAACTTTGTATAGAAAGGGGTTTAGTTATAGGTAATACATATTTTAAGAAAACGAGGATAAATAAGTATACAAGATATGATGTAGGGCGAAATGACAGTAGTTTGTAGGATTATGTATAGGTAGATAAAAGACTGTTGAGTAGACTTCAGAATGTACATGTTTATAGAGGGGCCACAGATATATCAGATCACTTTCTAGTTGTAGCTACACTGAGAGTAAAAGGTAGATGGGATACAAGGAGAATAGAAGCATCAGGGAAGAGAGAGGTGAAGGTTTATAAACTAAAAGAGGAGGCAGTTAGGGTAAGATATAAACAGCTATTGGAGGATAGATGGGCTAATGAGAGCATAGGCAATGGGGTCGAAGAGGTATGGGGTAGGTTTAAAAATGTAGTGTTAGAGTGTTCAGCAGAAGTTTGTGGTTACAGAAAAGTGGGTGCGGGAGGGAAGAGGAGCGATTGGTGGAATGATAATGTAAAGAGAGTAGTAAGGGAGAAAAAGTTAGCATATGAGAAGTTTTTACAAAGTAGAAGTGATGCAAGGAGGGAAGAGTATATGGAGAAAAAGAGAGAGGTTAAGAGAGTGGTGAAGCAATGTAAAAAGAGATCAAATGAGAGAGTGGGAGAGATGTTATCAACAAATTTTGTTGAAAATAAGAAAAAGTTTTGGAGTGAGATTAACAAGTTAAGAAAGCCTAGAGAACAAATGGATTTGTCAGTTAAAAATAGGAGAGGAGAGTTATTAAATGGAGAGTTAGAGGTATTGGGAAGATGGAGGGAATATTTTGAGGAATTGTTAAATGTTGATGAAGATAGGGAAGCTGTGATTTCGTGTATAGGGCAAGGAGGAATAACATCTTGTAGGAGTGAGGAAGAGCCAGTTGTGAGTGTGGGGGAAGTTCGTGAGGCAGTAGGTAAAATGAAAGGGGGTAAGGCAGCCGGGATTGATGGGATAAAGATAGAAATGTTAAAAGCAGGTGGGGATATAGTTTTGGAGTGGTTGGTGCAATTATTTAATAAATGTATGGAAGAGGGTAAGGTACCTAGGGATTGGCAGAGAGCATGCTTAGTTCCTTTGTATAAAGGCAAAGGGGATAAAAGAGGGTGCAAAAATTATAGGGGGATAAGTCTGTTGAGTATACCTGGTAAAGTGTATGGTAGAGTTATTATTGAAAGAATTAAGAGTAAGATGGAGAATATGATAGCAGATGAACAAGGAGGCTTTAGGAAAGGTAGGGGGTATGTGGCCCAGGTGTTTACAGTGAAACATATAAGTGAACAGTATTTAGATAAGGCTAAAGAGGTCTTTGTGGCATTTATGGATTTGGAAAAGGTGTATGACAGGGTGGATAGGGTGGCAATGTGGCAGATGTTGCAGGTGTATGGTGTAGGAGGTAGGTTACTGAAAGCAGTGAAGAGTTTTTACGAGGATAGTGAGGCTCAGGTTAGAGTATGTAGGAAAGTGGGAAATTATTTCCCAGTAAAAGTAGGCCTTAGACAAGGATGTGTGATGTCACCGTGGTTGTTTAATATATTTATAGATGGGGTTGTAAGAGAAGTAAATGCGAGGGTCTTGGCAAGAGGCGTGGAGTTAAAAGATAAAGAATCACACATAAAGTGGGAGTTGTCACAGCTGCTCTTTGCTGATGACACTGTGCTCTTGGGAGATTTCGAAGAGAAGTTGCAGAGATTGGTGGATGAATTTGGTAGGGTGTGCAAAAGAAGAAAATTAAAGGTGAATACAGGAAAGAGTAAGGTTATGAGGATAACAAAAAGATTAGGTGATGAAAGACTGGATATCAGATTGGAGGGAGAGAGTATGGAGGAGGTGAATGTATTCAGATATTTGGGAGTGGACGTGTCAGCGGATGGGTCTATGAAAGATGAGGTGAATCATAGAATTGATGAGGGGAAAAGGGTGAGTGGTGCACTTAGGAGTCTGTGGAGACAAAGAACTTTGTCCTTGGAGGCAAAGAGGGGAATTTATGAGAGTTTAGTTTTACCAACGCTCTTATATGGGTGTGAAGCATGGGTGATGAATGTTGCAGCGAGGAGAAGACTGGAGGCAGTGGAGATGTCATGTCTGAGGGCAATGTGTGGTGTGAATATAATGCAGAGAATTCGTAGTTTGGAAGTTAGGAGGAGGTGCGGGATTACCAAAACTGTTGTCCAGAGGGCTGAGGAAGGGTTGTTGAGGTGGTTCGGACATGTAGAGAGAATGGAGCGAAACAGAATGACTTCAAGAGTGTATCAGTCTGTAGTGGAAGGAAGGCGGGGTAGGGGTCGGCCTAGGAAAGGTTGGAGAGAGGGGGTAAAGGAGGTTTTGTGTGCGAGGGGCTTGGGCTTCCAGCATGCATGCGTGAGCGTGTTTGATAGGAGTGAATGAAGACAAATGGTTTTTAATACTTGACGTGCTGTTGGAGTGTGAGCAAAGTAACATTTATGAAGGGGTTCATTGAAACCGGCAGGCCGGACTTGAGTCCTGGAGATGGGAAGTACAGTGCCAGCACTCTGAAGGAGGGGTGTTAATGTTGCAGTTTAAAAACTGTAGTGTAAAGCACCCTTCTGGCAAGACAGTGATGGAGTGAATGATGGTGAAAGTTTTTCTTTTTCGGGCCACCCTGCTTTGGTGGGAATCGGCCAGTGTGATAATAAAAAAAATAATATATATATATATATATATATATATATATATATATATATATATATATATATATATATATATATATATATATATATATATATATATATATATATATATATATTTACATATATTGAGAGAGAGAGAGAGAAAGCAGGAGTAATTATATAATGTTGAGCACTAATGACATTGATTTGTAAATAATACCTTTCGGAAAATGATGGTCACACACGCTCAGATACAAACACACTCACACATACACATGCACACAACACGAGTGCTGTGTGCAGCACTAGTGTAGAGCCCTCACCTGATCGATTATGTTCAGAATCTGGAAAAAGTGCAAAGGCTGCAACAAGATTAATCCCGGAGCTAAAGCGTACGAGCAATGAGGAGTGACTAAGATAGCTGAACCTGCTGACATTGGAGGACAGAAGGAGTAGGAGTGACGTGATCTCAAAGTACATTACACTAACGGACAATGACAAAGTAGACAGGAACAAACAGTTTGAAAAGCAAGAAGCAGTAATACGAAGGCTAAAGTGGAAGCTAAAAACACAATTGAGTCATAGGGATGTCGAGCAATAATTCTTTGGTCTTAGAGTGATCAAGAATTAGAACTGGTTGGACATTGATGTAATGGATGTGTAAGATCAAGGCATGACTTTACGAATATTTGTGAAAGAGCTCACGTATCCGTTAGTAATGCGATGTCAGAAGCTGAAAATTAACCACTGCAACCAGATATAGGAAAGTACATAAAGTTATGTACACAGGTCAGCTGTTTTTAATAATCTTCCTGGCTTGCCAGTGTACTCGCATATAACTAGTGATACCAGTGATTAGCAGAATACAGTGTTGTAGTAGCAACTAACCAGTATTATAATGGTACTTAGTGGAGTGGAGTGACTTTCATTAGTTTCTTTTTCTTGAAATACGAGACGTTACTGTGAATTTCATATAACCTGTAGTTACCAGCAGTCGCAATATACACAACGAGAAGCAATTATTACTACAGAAAAAGCGTCCTTCCTCCAAAATTTGCACCAGTCAACTATAGTGATAATATAGCATTTATTGTGGTGGAGACGGAAAAAAGAAAAAAAAAAAAAAAAAAAAAAAGAGAAAAGCCAGATACAGCGATTGATAAACAAGGAGGTGACCGTTCGTCATTGTAGGAGCTGCCAGATATCACCGGCTCTTCAACACGCAAGTTATACTTTTGTATCAGTCAAATCACATATTACTCGGGTAGATAATTTCCAGTAGATCCTTCATGTGTTAGCTCAAATCACCGACCAGTATGTTTTAAATAAGTGACCCACTGATCAGAGCAGATCGCCTGGCCCGAACCCTTGCCTGGTCCGAACCCTTGACTGGTCCGAACCCGGGACTGGTTTCAAACAGTTTCGTTGGACAATAAAGCAGACTGTAAACGGATGGGGTTGTAGGCGCCCTATAAACACAAACATTAAAAATCAGGAACGTGACGGTAAGCTGTCCAATATACAAAAAGAGTTAGAAACAGAAATACAAATAGCTAGAGCTTCATTTAAGGTTATTAATAGAATTTTCAAGAGGTTGCTAGTAGAATTTGCAGTAAATCAACCATTCAAATCATTATGAAGCCCTGTGTAGTCTGTGGTCAGTCAAACAAACGGGCTTCCACATGGATAAATTGTCATTTTTGTGGAAATTGGTGTCACGCCCCTTGTGCAGATATCCCAGAACTAGCTACAAGCAGTATTAAAACAGAGAAGTGTTTTTGGGTATGCTCAAATGAGGAAAATCTGTGGACTAAAATCACAAGGGTATTAAAAGAGGACAACATCAAAGCTGCTTTCATAGAAAACCTGGAAGCTTTCTACAACAGATGGGAACATAAAATGTCTGGGCTGAATGGTACTGCCCTTGATACTGGCCATGTAGTCATAAACTGTAAGGCTGGAGGTGATGTCCTGGTAGTCAGTAAATGTGGGGCTGATAGTGCTGTCCTGGGAGACAGTAATGGTGAAGCTGGAGGTGCTGTCCTGGGAGACAGTAATGGTGAAGCTGGAGGTGCTGTCCTGGGAGACAGTAATGGTGAAGCTGGAGGTGCTGTCCTGGGAGACAGAAATGGTGAAGCTGGAGATACTGTCCTGGGAGACAGAAATGGTGAAGCTGGAGGTGCTGTCCTGGGAGACAGAAATGGTGAAGCTGGAGATACTGTCCTGGGAGACAGTAATGGTGAAGCTGGAGGTGCTGTCCTGGGAGACAGAAATGGTGAAGCTGGAGATACTGTCCTGGGAGACAGAAATGGTGAAGCTGGAGATATTGTCCAGGTAGTCGGGAATTATACGCAGGAAGGAATACATATAAATGATCTCATAGGGGACAGGAGCCATAGTAGGGAAACAAGTGTAGTCAAAGATAAGATAAAACCAATATTGCAAACTAGAAATACCGCAGGAAATAGCAAACAAGAGGACTCCAATAGCAATAGTGAGGATAAATTACCAAAAACAACTGGTGGGAGCTCCATTGTTGGTGCTAGGGAGGATAGAAGTAAGACAGGGAAACATGCACCAACAGGGAATACAGTCACAGAAACCCAAGGCAAGCGGAAACCAAGCCTGTGCACATACTATGCACTTGGTATCTGCTGGCATGGGAAATCTGGAAAAACAGATGGGACATGCAACTATGACCACCCTAGAAAATGCCATGCCCATATGAAAACAGGAAAATGCAAACTCCCTTCCTGTAAGCTTTTTCACCCTGAAATGTGTACCTCTTCAGTACAGGAAAGACTGTGCTATAACTTAAATTGCCAGGCATACCATCTAAAGGGGACAAAAAGATACAAAACATCCAGGCCATGGGAAAACCTGGGTAGCCACAGCCACTCAAGAGGGAGAGGTTTTTTAGTGCCAGGAAGGAAAAAAAACTGGCAGGAAATGGCAGAAATCGTACACCAAATCCAGTCATTCCTGGAGTGGAACCACAGTCGATGGCCTCCACTCCAAACCAACAGATACAGATACTAATGCCGGAAAAAAAATCCCCCCCCAGTACCAACAATACCACCAGTCCGATAACATTCTTCTTTGCAAATATACAGGGTCTAAAGCCAGCTACAAACAACAAAATACCTTTCATCCGTGGACTGCTTGCAGAGGCAAAGGCAATGTTCGCGGCTTTCACTGAGACCCACATAAAGGATCACTTGGACAACGAAGTATGGATCCCAGGTTACAACCTATACAGATGTGACAGAGTGAACAGGCAAAAGGGGGGGGTTGGCCTGTACATTGCAGAGTCACTTGTTTGCACAGAACTGCTTAATGCCTCAAATGACGTAGTGGAAGTTTTAGCAGTAAAGGTCGAGAACCAAAACCTAGTCATTGTGGTAGTCTACAAGCCTCCGGATGCAACATCCCAGCAATTCCAGGAACAGCTGTTAAAAATTGACCACTGTCTGGAAAATCTTCCAGCTCCTGCACCCAACATCTTGCTCCTGGGGGATTTCAACTTAAGGCACCTAAAATGGAGGAATATAGCAAATAATATTGTTGCAGTAATAACACCAGGAGGCAGCTCTGATGAAAACTCACACTCACACGAGCTTTTAAATCTCTGCACAAAATTCAATTTAAACCAGCAAATAATAGAGCCTACAAGACTGGAGAATACACTAGACCTCATCTTCACTAACAATGATGATCTGATAAGAAATGTCACCATATCAAAAACAATATACTCAGATCACAACATAATTGAGGTTCAGACATGTATGCATGGAGCCCCAGACCGACAAAATGAGACTAGTCACGAGGGAGCATTCACCAAATTCAACTTCAATAACAAAAACATAAAGTGGGACCAAGTAAACCAAGTCCTAACCGATATAAGCTGGGAAGATATACTAAGCAACACAGACCCAAACTTATGCCTAGAACAGATTAACTCGGTGGCACTCGATGTATGCACAAGGCTTATTCCTCTAAGAAAAAGGAGGAGTAGATGTAAAATAGAAAGAGACAGGCGCTCCCTTTACAGGCGACGGAAAAGAATAACAGAGCGGCTAAAAGAGGTCAATATATCTGAAATGCGCAGGGAGACACTGGTCAGAGAAATAGCAAGCATCGAACTTAAGCTAAAAGAATCCTTTAGGAGTCAGGAATCGCGGGAAGAACTAAAAGCCATAAATGAAATCGAAAGAAACCCAAAGTATTTCTTCTCCTATGCCAAATCAAAATCGAGAACAACGTCCAGTATTGGGCCCCTACTTAAACAAGATGGGTCCTACACAGATGACAGCAAGGAAATGAGTGAGCTACTCAAGTCCCAATATGACTCAGTTTTTAGCAAGCCGCTAACCAGACTGAGAGTCGAAGACCAAAATGAATTTTTTATGAGAGAGCCACAAAATTTGACTAACACAAGCCTATCCGATGTTATCCTGACGCCAAATGACTTCGAACAGGCGATAAATGACATGCCCATGCACTCTGCCCCAGGGCCAGACTCATGGAACTCTGTGTTCATCAAGAACTGCAAGAAGCCCCTATCACGAGCCTTTTCCATCCTATGGAGAGGGAGCATGGACACGGGGGTCGTCCCTCAGTTACTAAAAACAACAGACATAGCCCCACTCCACAAAGGGGGCAGTAAAGCAACAGCAAAGAACTACAGACCAATAGCACTAACATCCCATATCATAAAAATCTTTGAAAGGGTCCTAAGAAGCAAGATCACCACCCATCTAGAAACCCATCAGTTACACAACCCAGGGCAACATGGGTTTAGAACAGGTCGCTCCTGTCTGTCTCAACTACTGGATCACTACGACAAGGTCCTAAATGCACTAGAAGACAAAAAGAATGCAGATGTAATATATACAGACTTTGCAAAAGCCTTCGACAAGTGTGACCATGGCGTAATAGCGCACAAAATGCGCGCTAAAGGAATAACAGGAAAAGTCGGTCGATGGATCTATAATTTCCTCACTAACAGAACACAGAGAGTAGTCGTCAACAGAGTAAAGTCCGAGGCAGCTACGGTGAAAAGCTCTGTCCCACAAGGCACAGTACTAGCTCCCATCTTGTTCCTCATCCTCATATCCGACATAGACAAGGATGTCAGCCACAGCACCGTGTCTTCCTTTGCAGATGACACCCGAATCTGCATGACAGTGTCTTCCATTGCAGACACTGAAAGGCTCCAGGCGGACATCAACCAAATCTTTCAGTGGGCTGCAGAAAACAATATGAAGTTCAACGATGAGAAATTTCAATTACTCAGATATGGTAAACATGAGGAAATTAAATCTTCATCAGAGTACAAAACAAATTCTGGCCACAAAATAGAGCGAAACACCAACGTCAAAGACCTAGGAGTGATTATGTCGGAGGATCTCACCTTCAAGGACCATAACATTGTATCAATCGCATCTGCTAGAAAAATGACAGGATGGATAATGAGAACCTTCAAAACTAGGGAGGCCAAGCCCATGATGACACTCTTCAGGTCACTTGTTCTATCTAGGCTGGAATATTGCTGCACTCTAACAGCACCTTTCAAGGCAGGTGAAATTGCCGACCTAGAAAATGTACAGAGAACTTTCACGGCGCGCATAACGGAGATAAAACACCTCAATTACTGGGAGCGCTTGAGGTTTCTAAACCTGTATTCCCTGGAACGCAGGAGGGAGAGATACATGATTATATACACCTGGAAAATCCTAGAGGGACTAGTACCAAACTTGCACACGAAAATCACTCACTACGAAAGCAAAAGACTTGGCAGACGATGCACCATCCCCCCAATGAAAAGCAGGGGTGTCACTAGCACGTTAAGAGACCATACAATAAGTGTCAGGGGCCCGAGACTGTTCAACTGCCTCCCAGCACACATAAGGGGGATTACCAACAGACCCCTGGCAGTCTTCAAGCTGGCACTGGACAAGCAACTAAAGTCAGTTCCTGATCAGCCGGGCTGTGGCTCGTACGTTGGTTTGCGTGCAGCCAGCAGCAACAGCCTGGTTGATCAGGCGCTGATCCACCAGGAGGCCTGGTCACAGACCGGGCCGCGGGGGCGTTGACCCCCGAAACTCTCTCCAGGTAAACTCCAGGTAAACTTGAATTTGTATTGATAAAGCCACTGGATGGCGAAACGTCTACAATAAAGATACCCAGATGGAGCAAATGTGTCTAATTTCTCATCTTGTCGGTACTGTTTACCATTCATGTACAATACTGACAATAAAACATAAGCGCATGTTAACAGTTGGATAGATCATTCCTTAATTAGAGTACACTAGCCTTGAAAATTTGGTGCCTATCGGGTAAGGGGTTCTCAAATTAAATACGAAAATCTCTGCGGATAAACAGAAACTCTCTCAGGATAAACAGGCAATCATTTAAAGGTACCTGTTCGGGAATCTCTAATTAGGCGGTCCACTTTGCCTCCAATCATCTTTTTGCCTCTATCCCTTCCTCCCTTCTTATGTTCTCTTCTCTCTCTCTCTCTCTCTCTCTCTCTCTCTCTCTCTCTCTCTCTCTCTCTCTCTCTCTCTCTCTCTCTCTCTCGCTCTCTCTCTCTCTCTCTCTCTCTCTCTCCTTTTTTTTTTTTTTTTTTTTTTTTACACAGGGTTTGACAAGGTTAAGGATCCCTAGCTTTATTGACCAGCTATTTACAGGTTAAGGATTCCTAACTTTATTGGCAAGCTAAGAGCTGTTACCTACATCAGCTCATTTGAAAGCATTTTTATTGTTATGAGACATACAAGTAGGGAACAGGATGAAGGTGGAGCCATCTGTGGGCCAGCATTTTCATTTGATCAACTGACTTTATCTCGTTGACATCATTATGATGTACGAATGTGTTCCATACTCGAGTCATCCTGGGTATGTATGATCTCAGATGGAGTGATGTTCTGGAGAAGGGTACAGCCAGAGTGAAGTTGCTGCTTTCTGCCCGTCTTGTGGCATAAAAGCTTGTTTCACGTTGTCCTCGAAGTGGATCCAAGTGTGGTATTTTGACAATATTGGCCTTGTACATAACAGTAAGGCCACCCACATCCCTCCTATGTTGAAGGCTCTGCTGAAATGACAGATCTATCCAGGATGGGTCCAGGCGAGAGGTGAGACGTCTTGCTCTGTTCTCTACTCTGTCAAGCAGTCGCAGATGAGAGGGGGGGCAGGCAAACCAAGAAAGTGGAGCATACTCAAGGTGTGAGCGTACTTGCGCCTCGTACAGGATCTTGCAACCCCTACTGTCAAGCAGATGCGAGATACGGCGGAGTGCTGTAAGCTTCCTGGCTGCCTTGTTTGCAAGATTCACAACATGGTTCTTCATGGTTAGTTTGGAGTCAAATTTCACCCCAAGGATATCAACTTCTTCTCCAGGTGCCAACACCCTCCCATTCATCCTTACTACTGCACCAGCATTACCTTCATGATGCCTAGAGACGATCATCATTTGCGTTTTCTCAGGTGCAAATGTTACTTGCCATCTATTTCCCCAAGCTGATATAGCTCTCAGCTGGTGATTGATATAGCTTAGAGCAGCTGGCATTTCTTCTCTTGGATAAGTGAATGTCAATGTACAGTCGTCTGCATATGCATGTGATTCTGGGATGAGATGAAGAAGGTCGTTGAAGTAGACATTCCATAACAATGGACCCAGCACGCTACCTTGTGGAACACTTGCCCCAATAGGATATCTTGCTGATTCCGTTTCATTGAGAACTACACTTAGAGATTTACCATGAAGGTAATCACTGAGGAGACATAGCGTAGAGCCTGCAATTACCAGTGCTTGAAGTTTTGCTAAGAGGCCCTGGTGCCACACCCGGTCGAAAGCGCCAGCAATGTCCAGTGCTACAACACATCTGACTTTGGATTCATCCAGTGACTGGTGCCACTTAGTGGAGAGGTTTAACAACAGATTAGCAGCAGAGTAACCTTTCCTGAAGCCATATTGGCCATCACAAAGTAGTGAGTGGTAGTCAAAAAACTCTGTCATTTGTCTTGAGATTATTGTCTCAAGGATCTTACCAGTGATTGACAGGAGTGACACTGGTCTGTAGTTGCTGATTTCTGCTCTGCTCTTCTTTTTGTGAACAGGGACTACATTTGCCTCTTTCCATAGAGAGGGCCATTTACACTGTACTAGGCAGTGCTGAAAGATGCGAGTTAGAGGTGCTGCTAGCTGGTCTGCACATCTTCTCAACAATCTTGGGCTCAACTTGTCTGGGCCAACAGCCTTTTCTTGGTCAAGTGATTTAAGAAGGAAATGCACCTCCTCCTGCCTTATTTTCACCACTGACAGTTTTGACACAGTTCTTGCAGCTAGCCAAGGGTCCCTTGCTGGATCAGGAACTTGCATTTTGGTAGCAAAGTGTTCAGCAAAGAGGTCCGCCTTCTCTTGACTACTAGTAGAGGTGGTCCCATCCTGTCGATTTAGAGGTGGAATGAGCTCAACAGGCAGATAACCTTGTCTGTCCTTGACCAGGGACCACCAAGTTTTGGAGCCTACCCTACCTGATGCTAGCTTTCTTTTAGTGTCCACCTCCCATTTAGCAATGGCCCACTTTTGAACGTCACCCATATGCCTACAGGCTTGCATGTGCAAGTTCCTGTTATAGGTGGTAGGATGTCTCTTATACCTTCGCCATGCTTTGTACTTAGCAGTAGCAGCCTCTCTGCAACGAAAGCCAAACCAAGGCTGATCTGTAGGCTTTTTCACATATTGCCGGTGAGGAATGTGTTCTTGTTGTAGATTAAGGATGTGTCCAGTGAAGGCTTTCACTTGGTTGTCAACATCCCCTTGGAGAAGAGCATTCCAATCGGTGGTGGCGAGCTCAGAGCGAAGGGCTGGCCAATTACCTCTTTCCCATAGCCAGGTTGTGCGTGTGGACTCCTCACCTCGTTCTGTTGGGATCTTAAGTGTCGTTAAAACAGCCTTGTGGTCAGACGATCCAACGTAGCCGAGGGGTTGACAAGTGACTATGCCTTCTGCCAGATCACTCACTACTGGATCAAGGGAGGAGCCAGAGATATGAGTAGGGAAATCAACAAAGTTTCTCATGTCAAACACTGCAAGAAGGTCATCAAAGTCCCTCTGTATAAGGTGCTGGTTGAGGTCACCAACAATTATAATATGTTGACAGTTGTGTTGTAGCAGAAGGGAGTCAATATTTTTCATTAGGAAGCTGATGGGGTCTGCATGTTGCCACTGAGGTCTGTACATTGCACATGCTAGTACAGAGGTACTAGTGTTTATACAGAGCTTGAAGAACATCATTTCAAGATGTGTAGGGATGGCAACATCAATGTGCTGGGCACGAACACTTTTAGAGAAGCACACAGCAACACCTCCTCCTTGCCCTCGCCTCTCTCTTCTCATCCATGAGGTGTAGCCAGCAATTCTTGCAAAATTTTCTGGAGTCCTGTCATCCAAAAATGTTTCAACAACAGCTATCATGTCGGGACGTCGAGTGTTCACAAAACTATGTGTGAGCTCTCCAACATTAGTAATGAAATCTCTCTCTCTCTCTCTCTCTCTCTACATATATATATATATATATATATATATATATATATATATATATATATATATATATATATATATATATATATATATATATATATTTAATATATATATATATATATATATATATATATTTTATATATATATATATATATATATATATATATATATATATATATTGCATATATATATATATATATATATATATATATATTATATATATATATATATATATATATTGCATATATATATATATATATATATATTGCATATATATATATATATATATATATATATATTGCATATATATATATATATATATATATATATATATATATATATATATATAGATATATATATATTGAATATATATATATATATATATATATATATATATATATATATATATATATATATAGATATAGATATATATATGCAATAAGATCACACGAACAGGTGATATCAGGATATGCAAAGCAACCACTGTGAAAGAACAGTGAAATTCCAAGCGATTTCGTGACTTCTCACATTATCAAGGAGCTATAGTTCCTTGATAATATGAGAAGTCACGAAAGCGCTTGGAAATTCACTATTCTTTGACAGTGGTTGTTTTACATATATATATATATATATATATATATATATATATATATATATATATATATATATATATATATATATATATATATATATATATATATATATATATATATATCGTGCCGAATATGTAAAACTGGTCAATTAGCAACAACTCATTTAAAATTAAGTCCTTTCTGAAATTTTCTTTTATACGTTTAAAGATATATTTCTTTCATTAATGTTAATGTAAAATTAATTTTGCACCAAAAGAATCTTAGAAAACTTACCTAACCTTATTATAACAAGAACAATTTATTTTAGCCTATCCCAACTAAATATATTTTAGATTTGTTTACAGTAATTAAATACTAAACAAACACAGTGAAATATATTTTTTTCGTTAGGTTCACAATGATTTTGGCGAAATTATTGCATACACAAATTTTCGCTTGTCTTATATGGCAAGATGAGCGTTGCTATTTAAGCCAAGATCGCAAGTTCTGCCTATTCGGCACGACATATATATATATATGTCGTGCCGAATATGTAAAACTGGTCAATTAGCAAGAACTCATCCAAAATTAAGTCCTTTCTGAAATTTTCTCTTATACGTTTAAAGATATATTTTTTTCATTATGTTAATGTAATAATTTTTAATTTTGCACCAAAAGAATCTTAGAAAACTTACCTAACCTTATTATAACAAGAACAATTTATTTTAGGCTAACCCAACTAAATATATTTTAAATACGTTTACAATAATTTAATACGTAACGAACACAGTGAAATATATTTTTTTCGTTAGGTTCAGAATGATTTTGGCGAAATTATTGCATACACAAATTTTCGCTTGTCCTATATGGCAAGATGAGCTTTGCTATTTAAGCCAAGATCGCAAGTTCTGCCTATTCGGCACGACATATATATATATATATATATATATATATATATATATATATATATATATATATATATAAACAACATTACGACTAGCCGAGGATTCGAACCCATGTCGTTTAGGCCCATCTCATGGTGAGCGAGAATAATACATGACGCTCTAACCTCGGGACCACGGTGCCCCAAAACGACATGGGTTCGAATCCTCGGCTAGTCTCAGTGTTGTTATTGCTTTGGCCCGTTTCATCGTGAGCGAAAACACATAACACTCTAGTCCACAGGACCGCACAATCCTCAAGAATGATGCATCCAGCCGAGCTAGGTGTTTTACCCGTCATCCGAGGACATACTGTGGTGTGGATACTTCTGAGCTAATTTCATTCCACCCGCTGTTTGGTGTACTAGCCCAACGAGCAGTATTTTATATTATTGTCCCCACGAACGAGTGGTATTGATCAATAACAACACTGCGACTAGCCAAGGAGTCGTGTGCTTTCGCTCACCATGAGGCGGGACAAAGCAGCATAGGTTCGACTCCTTGGCTAGTCACAGTGTTGTTATTTATCATTACTCTCGTGTATTCATGATCAATACCACTCATGTATTCATGTTATCCCCCTCTCTCTTCCTCTCTAAGTCTCATCCTCCATTCCCCCCTCTTTCCTACCCTTCCGCTATCTATCTTGCCCTCTCTCACCTCCCTTCCCTCTTCCACACTAAACGTCATCTACACCTGGTCATTATACACGGGAAAGAATAAAATGTAATCATACCGATTAATCGGATATCTGTAAACTCACGGGGCAGCTGGCGCTAAAAATGCCACTGAGAAAATGGTAAATGGATCGTAATGTGATAGAGAGCTGCATGTGTTTTAGTCATGTAATGGACGGTGTTAATGTGCGCTGGAAGTAGAAGCTCACCCAGAACTAATCAGAGCGGGGCTATAATGTGGAAAGCTCGAGTTACGCTAGCAATTTACGAACCTATTTACCTACGGCTTTAAGACGATTTTGATATTCGTTTCTAACCATACTATATTTAAAAAATGCTTTAATATAGAACTGGACGATTTAGGAAGATCAGATGAGATATTTTATTAATAACTGAATATAATATGCATGTATATATTTGATAGAATTAAACGAGAAGAATTACTTTTCTTTAACTTAATTGTTAAAACAGTAACACGGTTTTAACAATTCACAAAAAAACACACTTATGAAAAAGAAAGTAAAGGCAATGTTTTAGTCGATCCTTACTGTTAAGCATTCTTTGTAAGTAGTGGATATGCATACCCACAACGGCTTTGCCACTGATGTTACACAATCATTAGGGACAGAGACCCTGACTTCGGTTTTTGCCATTGCAGTGGTTACACTAACTTGCCAGTGTTGAGCTCTGTGGTCTGTGTTGCTTGTGTTTACATTTAAACACAGGTTTTAGTGCGTGTACCTCCGCTTCTTACGCATTTATCTGTTAATGTGAATCACACATATTGAAGAAGTGCTCATGTGTACCTGTAGGCGTCATGCCTTGAGAGAAGTTAGACCTCAGACGTTGTCAGCCAAGCTGAGTGAACAGTGTCCGCTGACCACGTACATCCTAAAGCTGATCTAACCACGCCATTCTCTACCTACTGCTGCTTCATTATTATGAATTCTCCAAGACTATATTCATAAAGTGTAGCCCAGAGGATCACCTGAAGCAAGAGCAAGTCTGACAACAGAGATATCATCCTACTATTATATTGTGGTCTTAAACTGAGTTTTACTGGATTATTAATAATAATCCCAGCAGATAATAATAAAAACGACAGGTAATCCGCTTATGTCTTCTCTCCTCACGTAGCAAGTCACAATTATTGCTTTTGGTGGAAGGGATAGAGATTAAAACTCAAATGTAATAAACTCTAACTTACAAATACAAACAAAAAATCATTACTTTTTTAAAGTCATCGGGCTGAATCACTGAACAAAGTCACCGGGCTGAATCACTGAACAAAGTCACCGGGCTGAATCACTGAACAAATCACTGAAAGCGCACTGTAAATACATAATTATATATTTATTTAGCTCATACGCACATATGCAATAAAAGCATATTTATTCATGAATGTCTCCTCCATTTCCTTGATATAAAGGTGTAATGCAGGCTCTTGATGCCTTATGGTCACTAACAAGTAGTTTGGGCGACAACTTTTCAGCTTCATTTGTTATACTGTATTTTTTCCCCCATACAAGAGGTATACAAATATACTCCTCACATTGAGAAAACTGAAAGTACTACCGATATATCGAGTTATGAATACAATAAATGATCTTTTAACAACAAATATACACTTTACCCAGTGTAAGGTAGTCACAGGCTAGTAGGCCGTGTCTACCTTACAATGGGACTACGTTACCAGCTTTTTTAAGTCTCTCATCCGTCCACCATCAATGAGGGGTAGTTTAATGGTGAAGAATGCCTTTGATAACACAAATTTGAGCCACCATCCCCATCTAAGGATCAGATCTTTTTTTCTTTTTTTTTTTTATTATCACACTGGCCGACTCCCACCAAGGCAGGGTGGCCCGAAAAAGAAAAACTTTCACCATCATTCACTCCATCACTGTCTTGCCAGAAGGGTGCTTTACACTACAGTTTTTAAACTGCAACATTAACACCCCTCCTTCAGAGTGCAGGCACTGTACTTCCCATCTCCAGGACTCAAGTCCGGCCTGCCGGTTTCCCTGAACCCCTTCATAAATGTTACTTTGCTCACACTCCAACAGCACGTCAAGTATTAAAAACCATTTGTCTTCATTCACTCCTATCAAACACGCTCACGCATGCCTGCTGGAAGTCCAAGCCCCTCGCACACAAAACCTCCTTTACCCCCTCCCTCCAATCTTTCCTAGGCCGATCCCTACCCCGCCTTCCTTCCACTACTGACTGATACACTCTTGAAGTCACTCTGTTTCGCTCCATTCTCTCTACATGTCCGAAACACCTCAACAACCCTTCCTCAGCCCTCTGAACAACAGTTTTGGTAATCCTGCACCTCCTCCTAACTTCCAAACTACGAATTCTCTGCATTATATTCACACCACACATTGCCCTCAGACATGACATCTCCACTGCCTCCAGCCTTCTCCTCGCTGCAACATTCATCACCCATGCTTCACACCCATATAAGAGCGTTGGTAAAACTATACTCTCATACATTCCCCTCTTTGCCTCCAAGGACAAAGTTCTTTGTCTCCACAGACTCCTAAGTGCACCATTCACCCTTTTCCCCTCATCAGTTCTATGATTCACCTCATCTTTCATAGACCCATCCGCTGACACGTCCACTCCCAAATATCTGAATGCATTCACCTCCTCCATACTCTCTCCCTCCAATCTGATATTCAATCTTTCATCACCTAATCTTTTTGTTATCCTCATAACCTTACTCTTTCCTGTATTCACTTTTAATTTTCTTCTTTTGCACACCCTACCAAATTCATCCACCAATCTCTGCAACTTCTCTTCATAATCCCCCAAGAGCACAGTGTCATCAGCAAAGAGCTTTATGTGTGATTCTTTATCTTTTAACTCCACGCCTCTTGCCAAGACCCTCGCATTTACTTCTCTTACAACCCCATCTATAAATATATTAAACAACCATGGTGACATCACACATCCTTGTCTAAGGCCTACTTTTACTGGGAAATAATTTCCCTCTTTCCTACATACTCTAACTTGAGCCTCACTATCCTCGTAAAAACTCTTCACTGCTTTCAGTAACCTACCTCCTACACCATACACCTGCAACATCTGCCACATTGACCCCCTCTTCACCCTGTCATACGCCTTTTCCAAATCCATAAATGCCACAAAGACCTCTTTAGCCTTATCTAAATACTGTTCACTTATATGTTTCACTGTAAACACCTGGTCCACACACCCCCTACCTTTCCTAAAGCCTCCTTGTTCATCTGCTATCCTATTCTCCGTCTTACTCTTAATTCTTTCAATAATAACTCTACCATACACTTTACCAGGTATACTCAACAGACTTATCCCCCTATAATTTTTGCACTCTCTTTTGTCCCCTTTGCCTTTATACAAAGGAATTATGCATGCTCTCTGCCAATCCCTAGGTACCTTACCCTCTTCCATACATTTATTAAATAATTGCACCAACCACTCCAGAACTATATCCCCACCTGCTTTTATCATTTCTATCTTTATCCCATCAATCCCGGCTGCCTTACCCCCTTTCATTTTACCTACTGCCTCACGAACTTCCCCCACACTCACAACTGGCTCTTCCTCACTCCTACAAGATGTTTTTTCCTCCTTGCCCTATACACGAAAATCTCAGCTTCCCTATCTTCATCAACATTTAACAATTCCTCAAAATATTCCCTCCATCTTCCCAATACCTCTAACTCTCCATTTAATAACTCTCCTCTTCTATTTTTAACTGGCAAATCCATTTGTTCTCTTGGCTTCCTTAACTTGTTAATCTCACTCCAAAACTTTTTCTTATTTTCAACAAAATTTGTTGATAACATCTCACCCACTCTCTCATTTGCTCTCTTTTTAATATCATAAATTCACCCCAGCATTTACAGCTTGGCTATCTCCTTGAGCCGAGTCACACAGTGTTCTGTGCTCGACTCTCAGGCACAGTTATATTGAGTCAATAAGGTACAGATATATTCATATACACCCTGAGAATTATAGTATATTATGAAAGGGTCATGGCAAAGGGAGTAGAGTGATGTACGAGCCGGAGGAAACATGGGATTCTGACATTTCTCTCTCTCCACTGTCCTCGCCTCAATACTCACAAGTAGAAAGTTACAGCTCAGACTGGCACACATGTTACGCACAGCAGTGTTTAAGCAGACACCTGAATTAACATCACCGATATACCAAGTGGCTCTTAATACTATTGTTGAAGACACCTTCAAAGGGAAGATGATGACTTAACAGAGGGCTCTTGAGTCAGTTAATTACAACTACCTTCATCAGATCTAACTTAAATGCCTTCCAGTCTAAAGACGCCTTAATATTCTTAAAGCGTTCAGGGCTTCCACATAAATACAGTAATAATGTCATATTAAAATCTCTGGCTTCGATGTTTCCAAATTCGTCGACTACATAGCGACCAAAATTTATTAACTGTTTCAACAGTTCTGCTATCATTTGCAAACCCCCTTGTAAAAGCTGAGATTCTATAGGCGAGATGTACAGTTTTATTGACAGCAGAACAATGAATCATCAATGTGTTTGGAGATACTGCACCATAAGTAATCCATACGTAACACATTGTAACGAAAACTTGCACACCATGGATAGGAAAAATACGGTACGTGGAAGCAGGAGCCATGCACAGATTTAATTTCACTAAAAATAAAAGTTTTCTTTGTTTTACCCTCCATCTGATTATCATTCTCTCCCATCTGTTTTTCTCCCTCTGTTCATTGTCCATTCTTTTGCTTTTCTTTATATTTAATGAAGTCGGTACAACAAAGCAATGTATAGGGCGGACCATACACTGATCGTTTTGGAAATCTATTGTAATGAACAATGACACAACTGTTTTCAGAATAGCTAGAGAGCTGTAACGTAGATATCTGGCCTGGAGTCGGTCTCTAGATACACCAAAAATATTTACGATTATTTCAGACCGTTAAATGTGAGTTATTTTTATATAAAAAAAATCCGTTTTGTTACAGTATGAATTCTTAAAGTGCTTTGATGCCAATGCTTTGGAACTACCCTCCATTTCCGTGAACCAAACCTGATTGGCTCCCATTCCCCTAGCACTGTATGACCCAGTAAGGGTATAGCACTTTCTCCTCTCCCATGAATGCACTAATAACTACAGAACAGAAATTTTGCTTCAATTAATTTTCTTCGATGATACGCTATGATTAAACTGATATTCATTTTCGAGTGAAATGCCCATCTGTGTTTTCTCAAGTTTTGTAAACATCTGGAGATACCGTTGATGGCTTAAAGCTAAAAAAAAATGAGAAAGACAAGGAAGTACATCAACATTCCGAAGTGTTGCCTCAGTAATGGAACTGTGAGTGGGAGTGTTTGTCTGCATCTCATGCGGAGATAGTGTTCCAGGGAGGAGAGAGAGACAGTGTACTAGTGCTTGTTCCGGGGAAAAGCCGGATTCCAGTGTACGAGTTCGTGCTCCTGGGGAGAGTGTTTGCTCCGGGGGAAAGCGAGACAGTATACTAGTGTTCACTGCATAGGAGATTGAGATACGAAGAATGTACAAGGGCGCTTGCTCACGGGGACCATGTTTATTCGGGAAGAGCGAGACAGAGTGCACGAGAGTGCTTGCACCAGGAATGATGGCTTGCTCCGGTAAAGAGCCAGACAAAGAACAGTGTAGGAGCATGATTTCTTTGGGGAAGAGCGAGACATAAACAGGGTACTAGAGTGCTTGAACTGAGGAAGAGTGAAACGCAAATGAACTAAAGTGCAAGATGAAGTTTGCTAGTTATCACACTGGAAAAGTGTCAACTGCTATTGAAGGTTTATGTTTAAAAGTTTTTCGATAACAAAGAGTGAGAGAGAGAGAGAGAGAGAGAGAGAGAGAGAGAGAGAGAGAGAGAGAGAGAGAGAGAGAGAGAGAGAGAGAGAGAAAGAGAGAGAGAGAGAGAGAAACAGAGACAGAGACAGATAGACAGACAGACAGACAGACGTTGTTTTCTCTAGCTCACATTGGCCACCATCGCTCGTCCCTCAACGAGACTCGGCCGTAAGTAATTAAGCCACGGGAAACGACCAGGCTAGAACTGGCGTCGAGGGGGATGTGATGAGGAAGAGGTAGCTGGAGAAGGGCACTTGGAGGGGACGGGTGGACGCAGGACGGCAAGGAAAAAGTAACAGGGAGGTAGAGGTTTAGGGAGAGGGCTATGAAGCACGATATAGGCAGTACATGAGTTTATGACAGAACAAAGAAAAGCCAGCCAAAATCTTGACGGTCTAAACCGACGCTAATTGCTGAAGAGACCTAGCTACAGTCCAGCCACCTCTATTTGTTTCTATACAGTTGAGATTATTATAATGAAAAGAGGGCTCACTCCCTACTCCGTACTCCCACTAGCCACACTGCTGGCGTGAACTGAAAGAAAGGAGTTACCACGTTGACTGAAAAATTTGCATGCATATTTTATAGGAATTATCGAAATACAGTTGAAGCCTCTTTTACTATTTCTGCTTCTACTACTACTATTACTACTGCTGCTACAATTACTACTAATACTACTACTACTGCTGCTGCTGCTGCTGCTACTACTACTACTACTACTACTACTACTACTACTACTACTACTACTATTACCAACACCACCACTAATGGCGAAGTGCTAAATAAGGTTGTGAGGGAACACATCTTGAGTGTTCCTCAGAAGCGAGGGAGAGGAGAGGGGACAATGGCAGGCACATCAAGCCCATGCAGCTAATTTCCTAGGGAGCGCTGCTAGTCCCAGAGCATTTTTATTTAAATCTCACATATTTCAATGATATTTTGAGGCTATGTTCAGAGGACAGTAAGACATATTCCAAAGTTGAACTAAAAATTCCATTGTCCTTAGAGATATAACATCCAGTAAGATAAATAAAAATAGCTAACAAATAGAATGATTAATTAAAAATTAAAACTGATAAGCCTTAGTGATTGTTTCACCAGGTGCAGGTGAAACAGTCACTAGGGCGTAAGTGGTGTTATTACACCACTTACACCGTTCTTATCAACACTTGGCTGGAACAGGAACACAGTGGATGATACACAAATAACCCGCACATAAAAGAGAGAAGCTTACGACGACGTTTCGGTCCGACTTGGACCATTGACAAAGTCAATGGTTATTTGTGTATCGTTCCAGTCACGGTATTGTGCCTTTTTTTGTTATTTATACACAGTGGATGGTTTGTATCGTAATATGGACGGTGCATGTTTACACCAGAGACTAGTTACCGGCTTTTCTCAACTTGTTTAGCAATTGATTTTATTGATGATAACAAATCACATACGTGCATAATTGTACCCCATAATAATGTAAATAATGATAATGTGTAGCTTATGATTCCAAAGTCTTTAAAAAATGGAAGGGAGATGGGTATAGTATATTTTGTGGGATATTAATAGTATATTTTGGAACTGGAATAGTATATTAATAGTATATTTTGGAATGGAATAGTATATTTTGTGAGATATTTATGCGATAATCCTATAGAATCTCAGTGCTCTAAAATTCATAGGCTAACTTTGCCTGAGCCGAAGGTAAAATAAATAAAACACTTAATGAATTCTTTCACATATTTCTTCTTGTAGGAAAATTAGAGATTTGTAAATTAGGATTTACCTGAAATAATAAAATAAAACAGTTTTGCTTACCAAAAAAAAAAAAAAAGTAGAAGAATAACGTTTCCAAAACATATCATTGCTGCAGCTGATGCTACTACTCCTGCTACTACCAGAATTACTAGTACTACTACTACTAGTAGTGCTACTACTACTACTACTACTACTACTACTGCTGCTGCTGCTGCTACTACTGTTACTATTACTACTCCTACTACTATCATCACTAGTAATACCACTACTACCATTTCTGCCACTGTAATTACTACGTTTTGTGCTACTAGCACTTTAAGCCTAGTCTGGTGCACGCCTAATCAAGTGTTTACAGTGACCCACGAACTGCAATACGGAACAAGCTTTCATTTTAGACATTGTTTCAGAGCGAACTTTATTAGATTTCATAAAGCTCATTCCTGGGCAAACCGTTGCTTAAAATATAGACTTATTCTATGTCACATATCTTCGTACCTCTTGTTGTCTTACTGCCAGTGTCCAGTCTGTGAACTCACAAGATTCCAGTAAAAACGGCCACCCAGCCTTTTCATCTAGTTCAATAAGATATTTTGTGAAATGATTAATTAACTAATTTTTAATTTTGTGTATTGATCTAGCGCTTACAACAATCACGTGAAGTTTGCTGCAGTGATGGCACTGTGTTTCAATGTTGGCAGTCTGTACCAGCGCTATGGCAATCATTTTGAGCAGGGAAAGTCTATTCAAACAGACCTTCATGTTCGAACGTTTCAAACTTGTTTCCACTTCAATAAATATATAATGCAGCACTGTGAAGTTCATGCTTTTCACATCGGCTCTTTTGGTTTGTTTATAGCATGATATGAAAATAGAAGAGTTCTGGAGTAGGTCTACTGGCTCATGCTAAATAGGTCCCTATCACACCCAACTACCTATTCATCATAGTCTAATTTTCCTTCAAGATGGGTGCTTTAAAACAGTGATAGACTCTTGATCCCATGATTAACATTAAAAGTTTTCGTTTCCTTTCTGTACACCAGTGCCTTACCTTTTACTTTCCTCTCTTGCTTCCACCTATCTCCCATATCTTGTATGACCTTCCCGTCCTGGTCCAGTATTCTGCTCACTCTACCACGTATGCTTATTTTTCATCTCCTCCAGCGATGCCCTCAACCTTCGCTGCTCTTTCCTATTCCCTTTGCTCTTGTTCCCTGTACGCCATCGCTCCTGTTGTTCCTCTTCCCTCAACACCACTTTGATTGATGAGAGTAAGACACATGTGCAACATCTGGGTATCTTTATTGTAGACGTTTCGCCATCCAGTGGCTTTATCAATACAAATTCAGGACATAACTTGAAGACAGTAGAACTATGTACAGAAGATGAGGTAATCAGTCCCTCAACCTAGGAGTGGTGCTGTTCGCACCTACTCCTAGGTTGAGGGACTGATTACCTCATCTTCTGTACATAGTTCTACTGTCTTCAAGTTATGTCCTGGAATTTGTATTGATAAAGCCACTGGATGGCGAAACGTCTACAATAAAGATACCCAGATGTTGCACATGTGTCTTACTCTCATCTTGTCTGTATTATATACCATTCGTACACACCACTTTGATTTCTGCTACTGTTCCATGTACTCCATCTTCACTGCTGTTCCTGGTCCGTGCGCATCAACTGTACCACTGTTTCATAACACAATTAAACTTGTATGTTTATCTGACGTGTGCAGTCACTGACGCTGAACAATACTCGGTGAATCTCCTGCAAAAATGGGTTATAAATGAGCTTGTTAGGAGTGAACTCAATTAGTAGTAATAAAATTAAAAGTGAAAACAGTAGTAAATACACCATTAAACTATATGTGATTTAAACACAGCATATATTATAGAATATTATTTACAAAGGACGATTTTTTTCTTATTAGAGCCTCAAGAGACTATTTAGAGGATATATTTTATTTACGGCAGAGAACGTACCTCCTACTCGAGGTACATTCTTGTGGGCAGAGATGCCCCCCAACACACAGTTCAAGTAGCGTATCTTGATGTTGGAGAAGAACACATAGTCCTTGTTTTCCCAGTATATATCAAACCTCATTATTTTTTTCAGAGTCGCTGTATAACCCATACGTGCTGACCTTTTCCGAATGAATTTAATTTATAAATTTTATTTAGAAAATCCTTCGTTTTGCTCTATACCCAAAGTCCTTTAAAAAGCTGCTCTTTCTAGATGTTCCTTCGTATTATAGAAATGTAATAACACTGGTCAGTGGTGGTGACGAGCTCACACGGAAAAAATAGCTGATGGTAAGCGCACTGAATATTTCGGCTTCACAGTTGGTAGTCTGAGTCTGCTGAAGAGGGCTCAGTATGAGACCCAGTGACATTATTCTCTTCTGCTTTATTTTCTCGGTGTTGCTTTGTTTTCACCACCTTCTAGGTTAATCATGTTTGGAAATAATGATTCATGCTTCGTCAAATTCCGTGGCATGAGAATGTCGGTTCCGAAGTTTTGTTTATTTTATTAATTCACTAAACATATATTTTTTTTCTCTCTCTCTTAAATCTAGGCCTATGGAAATTTTACTAATATAAGTCGGTTGACAATATTTATATCATCTCCTTGAGGAAATGGCAGAGGCCTCGTAATTATATTGTGGTTCTGAAAGAACTAAGTCGCTACAAGATTAAGTAGAATTTAGGCATCAGAATCAAAGTGCACAGATCCCAGAAAATTTGAGCAGTGAAGTAAGTCAGTAAACTATTCCATTTGTCCTTCTTTTCACTTATTTTATTGCTCACTTACTACTTGAAAATTTTAATCTGTAAAAATAATTATGAAGAATTGAGACACTTACGAAACATATGGGAATCTTTATTGAAGAAACGTATCGCCACACTGGCTTCATCAGTCCAATACAAAGCAGGGTAAAAGGACAGGAGGAGTTTGAGGAAATCAGTCCCTCAGTTTTGAGTCGATGCGTTAAGTCCATTAGTTTGGGACTGATTACCTCAAACTCCTACTCTCCTTAGTGTTCGGTTATATATGTCGGTTTCCCATAAACATTGAAGAGAAGTAAAGGAAGTTTGGTATTTGACTTAATCTCCAACATTATCGAAATAGTAGGGTTTACACTTAAGTCTTTGAAACTCTCAGCGTAATAATGTCAACGAGATAAAGTCAGTTGATCAAATGAAAATGCTGGCCCACAGATGGCTCCAACTTCATCCTGTTCCCTACTTGTGTGTCTCATAACAATAAAAATGCTTTCAAATGAGCTGATGTAGGTAACAGCTCTTAGCTTGCCAATAAAGTTAGGAATCCTTAACCTGTAAATAGCTTGTCAATAAAGCTAGGGATCCTTAACCTTGTCAAAAAAAAAAAAAAGAAAAAAAAATTAACGTGCCGTTGGCAGGTCACTGCGACAAATGTAATGTTACTGCAACGAATAACCATCACGACTCCATAAACAAGCTCGCCACAACACAACTTACTGGTGAAACCGTAGACATGCTAGCTTTATGTTAGTTGAGTTGGCTGAATCTCTTCAATTCTCGAACAAATGCTTGTTGACAAAGAGTATTGCAAGTGTTATTGTTGCCAAGTAAGAAGTCTGCACCATCACGATTCTAATACTAGTAGTCACTATTAATATTTTAATCTTTATTATTAATAAATTATTATAATTATACTAATACAATGTATTAATATTATTATTATCATTCTTCTTCTTCTTCCTTTTCTTCTTCTTCTTCTTCTTCGTCGACTTCTTCTTTTTCTCTTTATTATTATCATTATTATTATTATTACTATTATTATTATTATTATTATTATTATTAACCACTACCACAATTTTCAGTTACCACCATCTCCAATCTACCAGCATCTTGAACCACCACTACCACGACGCCGCCCCACATTCCACAATGCATTACCTGACTAGTGGGTCTAGCAACTTACGTCCCAGAAAGCAAACGGCTCTACTATCGAATCGGCGATCTTGCGTCAATATGGCTTTCTCTCCGCGATGTACACCCAACATATTAAGGCGCGCCATAAACCCAGCTATATATCCTAGAAACTGCTAATTACACGTCCCTGACCTGGCTGCCATGAAGGCACGATACGCGTCAAACGAGGGGACAACGAGACAAAAATCAGACCGTGTCGGGTGATTGAAGCGTCACGCATCATTTTGCCTGTTATTGTGAAGTGAAGTGTTGTTGGGAGCGATAACAGAGACGTTTACTGTTGCATGAGCCTGGTGCTACGCTGCGCAACACGGCTAGTGGATGAGAGGCGCTACACGGTTAGTGGATGAGAGGCGCTACACGGTTAGTGGATGACAATTGCTACACGGCACTTTCCGGATAATGGGTAAGGGGGCGCTATACAGATGAATAAAGAATTCCTTATAAAGAAAACTTCCTAATTTAGTGATATGATATTCTCTTTATATTGTCTGCCCTCTAGGAAGAAATGAATTTAGTCGATACCTCTGAATAAATTCAGAATCAACTTTATTCCTAGAATTGGCAAGCGGATATATATCTAGAGTAAACTCTCAATTGAATAGCTGTCAGAAAATGAAATCCCGTCAAAAATAAATTATCCACCTGCTGCGGACTTCAGTAACATTATCAGAAGTATTTTTAAATCTGCACAATAAGATAATTAACAACGCTGTTAAGGCCTTCATTAAAGTAATTCACTGAGCTGAAAAACTTTCCTTTATCTCTTGTTACCTAATTCCATTACATCCTCTTTATTTAAGAGACGACTATACAGTTACTAGTGAATTTATCATCATTCACAGGATAATTACACCCTAGAGATGTATTTTTTTTCTCGGCTTATATATTACGTATTGAAAGTTTACTTTAATCTTTGTTTCAGAGACTTAAGTATTCTTGTCCATTGGTGACAAGGTTACGTGCAGCGTAACGGTACTAAGTGGTCGATGGGCTTTAAACATCATTAACCACCCAACCAATATTATATCAAGACTTTGTACTCAAGAATATATATACATCGGGAGGTGAATTTGTATATACAATGAGGGGCATCCCTCTTATAAAGATTTAACTATTCTTGACTGGTGGTGGATAGGCTACATGTAGCCTTCATGACCCCTCATGTAGTCGATAGATTTTTAATCCCAGTTAGCCATTAACCAATCTATTATTACAGGCGATCTGAAGCGCTTGACACATAGGAGTCACACTGAGTATAGGGAATTCAGGTCAGTCACTTTCGATCGAAGGAAGGCAGGATAAGCCCGCTTCCTGGGATCAAGAGCTCCTCGCCGGCATTCAGATACTTTGGAAATAAATGGTATAAAATACCGACACAATGGAAATATAAACACAAATGCAGTATAATGTGATCCTTTATTGACAACGTTTCACCCACACAGTGGGCTTTTTCAAGTCACACACGGTAGAGCCGTGTGTGACTTGAAAAAGCCCACTGTGTGGGTGAAACGTTGTCAATAAAGGATCACATTATACTGCATTTGTGTTTATATTTCCATTCAGATACTTTCTTGAAAGAAGTCGATGAGGAACTGATCTTCGGACAAACATGTGTTATATCCTCCCAAAACACTAAACAACACACAGTTCGCACGTAGGAAAACAAGAAATCAGAATAGTCAGTGTTATGTATTAGATGTGTTAATGTTGAAGGATAAAGTTCATGCAGTGAAACTAGTCTTTCTTGTCACAGTGTTTCGCCCTAGAGAGAATGAAAGCGTTATCAATGTGTTTCGCTCTAAGGAGAGTGAAAAGTTATGTTTCGCCTAAGGGATGATGAAAACGCAGTCACAACGTTTCGATCTAAAGGAGATAGTAAAACGCTGTCACAACGTTTAGCTCTAAGGAAAACAAACACGTTGTGAGATGTGTGTTTGTCTGTTGACAGTACGGCTTTAAACAAGTAAATGTTACTTGCACGAGTCAGTTACATTGTATATTCGTGCATCATTTATAATTTTTATAGTTTTTTGTTCCTTCTGGTAAATAACTTATAAACCTGATACATTGTCAAGCACAGAATTGATCTTTATGTGTGATTACATCAGTTTGTGTTAAAGTGTGTGTATGTGTGTGTGAGGGTGTGTGTGTGTGAGTGTGTGTGTGTGAATGTGTGTGTGAGTGCTCTTTGTGTGTTCTAGTATTCGTATGTGTATGTGTGATTCGTTTTGTGAGTACGTATATGATTTCCTGTTAGTGTTTGTGTGATTCGTTATTTGTGTGATTTTTTTCTTTTTTATGTGAATATGTGAATATTCGTGAGTACCTGTACTACTATTTATACAAGTGATTTTGTGCGTGTGTTTGTGTATGCGTGTGTGGTGTGTAAGTGTAAGTGCGAGGGCTTATGTGTGATTTATTTGTGCGCATGGAAGCGTAAAACTGCCATTAAGGCTATTAAGTTAATTAATTCATGTCATTAACTAATTTGTGCCTCGCTTCATTTGATTAACAAGGCTATGACAAAGACGTACTCTACTGAGAGTGAACACCAGCAGCATGAGAGTGAAAGTGTACACCATAGTAATGAGATCGAGTACTGTAACATTGAGAGTGAATTCAGTTTTAATGAGAATGAACTTCAGTGTCACCATTATGGTGCAGGTAGTGATGGTGTTGGTGGTAGAGATGATGTTGATTTGACCGTGTTAATTATGGTCCAGCCTTACCGCTACTTGTATCGAACTATGTGGTGGAGCTGTTGTGTTGACAGGGGATGGTGCTTGAGGGTACGATGTATACACACACATTATCAGTCTCTTTTGGTGCTCTTGTTGTGGGGTGCACAACTTCTCTATTAGGTATTGTAAAATACATGGCGCTTCATCAGAGTTTTGTTACTTAGTACACTATTTTCGGGATAAAAGTGAACTCTCACATGATGCCAACATTAGCAGACAGTAACGGAGACCCCTCACCCACAGCATTAAGGCTGGGAAGTGATGTACAGCAAGCTAGGGCAGAATATGTGTATGTATACACATAAATATACACACATACATACATATACAGATACATACATCCAAATACTCACTCAGTTGAACTCGCTACCGGGTTAAGTCTAAACTACTGGGGCATGTCTGTTAACCTTCAAATAACTAATGATGCTAAGTTCGCCTGGACTCTGTCTATAATCGTACCTTTTCATATGATTCTTAAAAGTTTCATTTCTTTATAAATCAAAGATAAATAACATTCAGTTTATCTGTATGTTTATTTAGATATTTTGTACGAAACTAGAAATTTTCCTGATGTAAAGAGAACCCCAGAACTCCACTCTTTACCCTCCATCTTCATGATACTTTCCTTTTGTATCACAGGTGGACTCTCTCGTCATCCCTTCCTGATCATTTCATCTTCCTTTCCCTGCGCACCTCTTTTGAAATTATTCTTATTCCGTTATAGTTTTCTGCAATCTGGCTTCCTGTTATTTTGTCTAATATTTCCCTCTAAACACTTTCTACCAGATACTCAGAGCATAATATCAGAGAACCCCTTTGCTCTTAACAGCATTTCATATTCAATTATTACTATGTCTAACTTCCTTAGGGTAAAAACCATGTTTAGTCTCGCTGTCACATCTGCTTTTCTCATTCGTGTCGTTTCCTGAGCATGATGGCTCGTGAATTATTTTCATATTGCTTGTTATCAGATTCTGCTATTAACGTTTCTCTCTTTTCATTTCTTTCAGTCTCCTTGTTGTTGACAGCTTTCAGAATCAGTAAAGTCGCTTTTGCCCTAATTATTTCTTATGTAACTCTCATCGGAGTATGTATTGCTGCTGTGTTATCCTCATAATCAACCTTGACCTATTGTACAAGGAAATTAATTATCATTGACTAAAGCACCGATCCTCTCACATCTAATTCCCACAACTGACTCTCGTTTAAAGAGTGCATTATGAGCGTATTCACGAAAGCAATGCTGCTCCCTGTTCCTTTCTTTACATAAACCTCTTAAAACAGATGAGAGCAGTAAGTCGAGAAAATCACATTAAACAACACTGCGTAGCGAGGCGGGCAAGGAACTCGTACTAAGGGGCCATGAAAGTCGTATTAGAATACATTCGCACAAGAGATTATAGATGCTGATGAACTTTTAACGTTCCAGATCGTCACCCACGTTTTGGTGTGTGTGTGTGTATGTGTGTGTATGTGTGTGTATGTGTGTGTATGTGTGTGTGTGTGTGTGTGTGTGTTTGTGTGTGTGTGTGTGTGTGTGTGTGTGTGTGTGTGTGTGTGTGTGTGTGTGCGGAATGACAGACACACAGACATGGAAAGAATACATTAGAGCCTGCACGGACAGCAAACTGAAGACCCAGACATAATACAAATACTCAGAAAACTCCAGGTATTCTACATTTCAAATACTGACAGGCAGACAAAGAGAAACGGTGTGTATGTTGTGTCACAACGTCAACACAATAATAGTAATAAACTTCCTCGACTTTATTATAAAAGCCAACTTCTCCAGTTTGGCTGTACTGACGCTCCAGGTTCTGCTACCAGAGACTGAAATTATTGTGAAGTATGTTGGTTTGTTTCTCGCTGTCTGTTTCTCTCTGTCTCTGTCCGTTTCTGACTCCGTTTCTCCGGTCCTCTCATACTGTCGTGTGGTGCGTGTACCGGAAAGGCAATGTGTGTTTATCAACTTATATCACATTTTGCTGTTGTTGTTGTGGATGTTGGTGCTGCTGTTTTGAAAATGTCAGGATTGCACTTAAGCGCACGCCCACAGACGAACATACACGCGCAGCACATTCATGCTCACAGAAGCACGCACATGCACATAGGAACTGAGACTTGCCCCAGCAACCACATATAGGTGAGTACAAAAACACACTAACTCACTCAACCACTAATGAATAACTCAAGTGTGCATCACCTTGGTTTCTTTATTGCCACTTTCCTTTCCTGCTACTCTTTACTGTGTCTGGTTGGAGCTGTACCGAGTCTTCCATGATTTCGCGCCTCCTGGAGCTTTATTAATGTAATAGACATGAGAACTGTGACTTATATAAAAGAGTCGGCAAAAGTAGTAAAGCGAAACAGCAGTTTTAAAAGTGGTCGTAAGGGGACGGGTCCCACTTGTGAAAGTATTTCATGCGTATCTCTTTTACCGACTCCACTATAAAAGTCACCGTTCTCGTGTCTCTGTAATATATTGATAAAGTCTCTGGTGTATATAGCCTTGAAGGAAGTAGGTGCTAACACACATATTGATATTATCTGTATTCTCCATGTATACATCTATATTTTTTCATAGACCGTTGAGAGAATAGCAAGAGAAGAAGACTGAGCGACAGATGTAACATATTATGAGGTCTCATATTGTGCGACAATGAAGAAAATTTCCTACAAAATAAGTCAAGTTTTATCTTGTGTCTAGGTTATGTATGATATTCTGTAAAGTGAAAAGATAGACTTCAAGGAAAATATTTTAAGTTACTTGTGAAGACCAGTAGAATAAAAGAATAAAAGCAGATGGAAGTCAAGAAGTCATGAATTTCAGTACATACATGAAGAAGCTGATGGGTGATCACTACCTCGTGCAGCTCATACACCTGCCTAGAGGGGTTCAAGACCTTAGTGATCTGCTGTGATGACACCGATGTTTTTCATTTATTCACTCTGGTGCTTCTTTACATCGAAGTTGTAGTATAAATACTAGGACAAAGATTGTTGACATATGAATGACTACAAATCCAGCTGCAAGATATGCTTGTTATTCATTGAGTTGCATATGCTGAACGTAACAATTTTAGTACATTTGCAGGGAAGAGAAAGCTTCACCTCAAACAGTGCTCACTGACTGCTAGTAAATTTAAGAAATTTTCTTGCACCTTGATACACAGTAGCTCTAGATTGCTCGCTGATAGATAAAATATAGTATTTCACATGTCTACATTATTCAACAAAAACTACAGCAGCCATAGTTAATGAGTTAACATATCACCTTTTTTCAGCAGTCAAATGTGTAATGGAAATGTGGCAACAGATGACAAGTGGTGATATTAAGACGTTCATTATTAGAGGTAAACGATGTTTCATTCATATGGAGTGAATTTTCTATTTTGAGAAAATTTGCTACATGTGAACGAAGTATTGTGAACTTCTGATAATGAAGGTTTTTTTTTTTTTGTTCTCTTAAATCTTCAATATAACTTCTACTTAACAGAGACTGCCGAGAGAAACAAACTCAGATAACAAAACTTTCAGGCAGCATTTTGACGAAGATGCCTAGAAAGTGATTTACATATTCTAAGCACTGTTTGTCATAATAAGAAGGTGGAAATCAGATATAGACAAAGTAGTTGACTGCAGAGTAGAGACATGGCCATCCCGCACCTTTTAGTACTGGTGTGTAGTGGTACAAGAAGCTATGCTTTGCCAAAATACAACTGCATGAAAAAATGGCCCCACAGATTTGTGCAAACCGTCCACCTATGGCAGTGAAAAAAGCTGATGCTGAAAGCTTTACCTGTTTTGCTCAGAGCTTATATGGTGATGAAATGTGTCTGCCTCTCTCTCTCTCTCTCTCTCTCTCTCTCTCTCTCTCTCTCTCTCTCTCTCTCTCTCTCTCTCTCTCTCTCTCTCTCTCTCTTGTTATTGCCAAACAAAATTAGAGTAAAAATTAAATGTAAATTACCTGGGGTGGCAGAGTGTGGGAGGAGGAGGAAAGTTGGAGTGAGTGGCACCGGGCCAGCAGGAAGATGGGAACTTGTGTAATTAAGACGCTAGACGTATTTTACCATTTAATTACTTCATATTTGTTTTTACCTCCCGTTTTGGCATCCTGCTGCAAGGCTGCTCTAGTAGGTTAAGACTATTGTGGAAAGCCTGTAATTATAGATCTTCTCTTATACCTTGCTGTTAATTTTGCTGCTATTGCTGTTAACACCGCTAACAGGTAGCGAGTTTAACAGGCAAAGTTTATTAGTCATTAGTCTACAAATAAACAGACAGGTGTAAAAACATATATTGCTGTCAGAAAAATGGGGTACCTTGTAAAGCAAATTAAAGTCCGGTTAGGTGATGTAAGATAGAGATGTACAGAAATGATGTGGATGTGTGTGGGTGAAAAAAAGGAAGGATCTGGGGGTGAAATGGAAAATATCTTTTGGCGTCATGTATATATATGTTTTAAGTTGGCTAAATATCCATCTGAATCAAAGCAATGTGTATGCTGCTAGGTATTTTACATAGCCAACTGTTGCCACGTGCACTCACCTATGTGTAATTATAAATAACCAAAAAAGGCACAATACCGTGACTGGAACGATACACAAATAACCCGCACATAGAAGAGAGAATCTTATGACGACGTTTCGGTCCGACTTGGACCATTTACAAAGTGACTTTGTAAATGGTCCAAGTCGGGCCGAAACGTCGTCGTAAGATTCTATCTTACGACGTTATTTGTGTATGTGTAATTATGGGTGTCGATCCTTATTTCATGACTCAGTCTCTCTGTTCATAGCTCGACACTGAGCTGTTTACTTTCATACACTTAAAAACATCCCTAATAACTACACTATATTTTATCAAATCACATCAACATTATATATAATACATGCACAAATGAAAGTAAAATTTACCTTGAATACAAAGCACAATTACATGCGAGATGACTTCCGCAACATCTAAATTGCACAGTAACAAGCTATCTCTCTTGCGAAAATAATTCCAGTGTGTGCAATGGGTCGAGAAGAGTGTGTGTGTGTGTGTGTGTGTGTGTGTGTGTGTGTGTACTCACCTATATGTGGTTGCAGGGGTCGAGTCACAGATCCTGGCACCGTGTGTGCGTATGTGTGCAAGCTCGCGCGTGTGAGCACATGTACGCGCGTGTGTGTGTGTATATGTGTATGTGTGTATGTGTGTATGCGTGCGTGTGTGTGTGTGTGTGTGTGTGTGTGTGTGTGTGTGTGTGTGTGTGTGTGTGTGTGTGTGTGTGTGTGTGTGTGTGTGTGTGTGTGTGTGTGTTACTGTGTGTGTGTGTGTTACTGTGTGTGTGTACTCACCAAGTTGTACTCACCTAGTTGAGGTTGCAGGGGTCGAGTCCAAGCTCCTGGCCCCGCCTCTTCACTGGTCGCTACTAGGTCACTCTCCCTGAACCATGAGCTTTATCGTACCTCTGCTTAAAGCTATGTATGGATCCTGCCTCCACTACATCGCTTCCCAAACTATTTCACTTCCTGACTACTCTGTGGCTGTGTGTGTGTGTGTGTGTGTGTGTGTGTGTGTGTGTGTGTGTGTGTGTGTGTGTGTGTGTGTGTGTGTGTGTGTGTGTGTGTGTGTGTGTGTAAGTATGAGAGTGAGTTGCTGCTGGACGGCCACGAGTTTTCTTTTCTGGGTCCTGACTATTTTAATATAAAAAAGGTCAACTCCAGTTATTTTTCAGTTAATATATGAGGTTCATGCATACCTAATGAGCACTTATACTAGCATCAATCGCCCTGATGTAAAGTTACTTATTCTAACTGCAGAAAGTATAAGTTTATCATTTATCTCATACTCTGCTTCTCAGTAAAGAGAAATCGATATATATATATATATATATATATATATATATATATATATATATATATATATATATATATATATATATATATATATATATATATATATGGACTTATTTGAAGACAGAAATCATTAATAAAAATACAATGGATAGTAGAACAACATAAATAACATTACGGAACCTACACCACCGCGTGCCGCCCAGAATGCTGTAGGCATTTCCGAATATTCATAATTCATAAATATGCCTTACCACTAAAAACCAGTAATGAGACAAGTATTAAAGAATAAATGAAATGTGTTCTGAAAAATTTATTGGTAATATTTTGTACGAAAAAAAAATCGGGAACGATGAGCAGAATTTTTTTTGCCAAGATTTCTTAATGATAAGAGTTTTCTTTGTAAATGCACATACAAGTTTGGATTTAAAACTGAAAACTATTCACATACTATTTTTTATGTATAGTTTTAAAAAAATGATTGGTTATGTTGGAGAAGATATGTTTAGAATAGCAAGTGATAGACCGTTTTTGGACGGAATCGGTCCAGAAAAGTTTATCACAAAATTATGTCTCCTAAATTTACCGTTACATTTATAAAATGAAAAAATAGATTAGGTAATTTTATTAAAAAATAATTAGGGTGGAAAGGGTTATTCTTAACCTGACTCACGAAATCGAAATGACACGAGAGTTTTGAGACTCTCTGATCGCGGGTTCTAACCCCACCCGTGGTATGGTTCGGTTATTCCTAAATTAAAGGAAAGGAAACAAGGAAAAAACTAATAACTCTGTATTAAGAGTTGGATATTATTTTTAGTAAGTTTATTCAGGTACAGGTACACATAAATACAGTTATATAAATTTTCACACATAATAGCATAGGTGCAGATTACCCAAGATAACCCAAGAAAGTCAGACAAAGTGACTTATTTCCATTTAGTATAGTTTTACATTTCATGCAGCAGGTATAATATCACGCAGGCTCTTCAAAGAGTGTACCTCGAAGCTACTATAAGACTCGTGATCTAAAGAAATACGGCTACCTTGGTATTATTTACATTATACATTATACACACAAAAATTAATAGTATATGATTATTATGATAAATAAGATATTAAAAACAGGATGTCCTGAGAATACTTCTGGTGTTACGGATTATCTGAGTAAGTGGCGATGTTTCCACAATGTAATAGTGGCCTAATGCACATATACAAATTATAATTACTCTTTTGGAATACGGACAAAACGTACGTATTATGATTATAATCTAGGACAGGTATTCAGTAGATATGAGGACGAATAAAGCTCCAACATGTACGCCTTGTGCGTGGGTGTTAATCTTGACCTAACCTCCATTACTCACTGACCTAAACTCCGAGTGTCCTAGTCACTTGCACTGAATATATGACCCGAAGGTGAACATGCACACGAAACCTTGAAGCAGATCAGGAGAGTTTTGATTATTATTATTATTATTATTATTATTATTATTATTATTATTATTATTATTATTATTATTATTATTATTATTATTGTTGTTGTTGTTGTTGTTGTTGTTTTTATTACCATTATTATTATTACATTCATAGGGAATCGCCAAACCCGTAGCCCGTTGGTCATTGAATCCCCCATCCCTCACAAACAGAGAGAGAGAGAGAGAGAGAGAGAGAGAGAGAGAGAGAGAGTAAATGAATGAACTGAAACTTTGGGTACGGCACAGTAGCTTTAAGGAGAGTGCACGCAATATCCTGGCTCACTGATGTTTAGTACAAATAGGAAAATACAGATGTCAGTTCACATGCACCCACGGCCTTGTCCATGGTAAAGTTTCCCTCGCACAAGGAGGCAAGGAGCTGGAGGGAAAGAATAAGACAGTGGGATTTAAAACAATAATTAGTATTATTGGGAAATAATGCCGTTTTCCCTGCTGTATTCCATCACAAAGGATGGGTTTCATACAGGAATTTCGGAAAACTGTCAGCTTGAGCTGGGAGACTTCAGTACAAAGATGAGAACACAACGAGACACACACACACACACACACACGACTGCGCAACAAGACTAGTTCCGGAGCTAAGGGGCATGTCCTACGAGGAGAGGTTAAGGGAAATCGACCTGACGACACTGGAGGACAGGAGAGAAAGTGCGGATATGATAACTACATACATAGCTTTAAGAAGTATGATAAAGCTCATGGAGCAGGAAGAGTGATCTAGTAGCGACCAGTGAAGAGGCGGGGCCAGGAGCTATGAATCGACCCCTGCAACTACAAATAGGTGAGTACAAATATGTGAGTATACACACACACACACACACACACACACACACACACACACACACACACACACAAATACAAAGACATACACACACAAACATGTATATCTCCTTGTTTGAACAGAGAGCAAGTGGCACACAGCCCTGTCCTTTGATTAAGGTGGTCACCGAAGATGTATATTCTCAAGGGAGGGAGAGAGAGAGAGAGAGAGAGAGAGAGACAAAGACAGACAAACAGGCATTTAAACAGAGAGACAGACAGATGGACAGACAGACGGACAGACAGACAGACAGACAGACAGACAGACAGACAGACAGACAGACACAATGGATATTATATTGGTCTTGCATAGTGATGATGCGTGCGGTCCCTCACGTTGTCTCTTGGTGTGTGCTTCTGTGTAAAACATGCTTGCCTCTGCGTCCTGAGCTGGGCATGTTGTAGGCAAAAATATGTTTTAGCCAACAGTCATAGTTTTATTCACCTATTTACCAGTCTTGTAAAACATGAAGTGTTAAAAAAGAAGCTATTTTTATTGAACAGACACCTCGTCGTCAAATATAATTACAATTTACGTTAAAAATTGTCGCCACACTTTAGATTATAACTGAACTAATACCCGATTAAGTTAACATTCTGCTAGCCAAATGTAAGTTAATCACTCCACAAATGATAACATGTGTAATTATCATTCCATCACCCGGCAAAACATTGAAAAAAAAACGACCACAGGGTGTGACATTTTATTCTTATGACGTTCAGTGTGCTGTGCAGATTTCTCAGCAATCAAATTTTAGCTTTCAAACGTAATGGAAGTATATTTTTCCCCAGTAAAATTTTAAGCTATAACAACAATGAAAGTTTACTGTTTGACCACAATGAAAACTCATCTTCTTACCCAAGAATTTTTTTTACACTATGTCTCCAGTACAGTGTGAATCATTGATCCCAATAAAAATGTATGATTTGTTCTCAGAAAGATTTTATTATTTAAAACCAGTCAAGTTCATATATTCGTGACATTCAACATACAGTTGCCATTACATTTAAGATTCATTTGTAATATCTTAGATTTTCCTTCACACTAACCTGACACTCTCTCGGTCGAAAGTTAAGACTCTTATGGAAATATCTCCCTAACTCCCTAATCTCTGAAGATTAAACTGCTCTGGCAATTTTACACGCCTCTGCTTCCCGTCATTCTCACTGATAGATATTCATTACTACTGTCGTTGACTTAAACGAAGCTGTGACAGAAAATGTTTGTGATTGTTCAATGTTTGTAATGTTTTCTAATTTTTCTCGAGATCTTTTCGTTTTCTTTTACTTGTTTACCAATTCTCTTTATGTAGACTAATATTAAATGTCAATAACCACAATTTAGTCAAAAATTTCTAATTTATATTTATTGGCGATAAGGAATAAGGAAACCAGAGTCGAACTAATAGCACAGTTAATTATTTCTGAAATACAGAAAGAAAACGTTGTGAAAGTATTATCAGAAAATATAAAAATATACAGACATTTATTTCCTTAATAAGATCCTTCTTTAATCAGGATTTAACACACATTTTCTATGCCAATTTTAAAAGAACTGGAAATTATTTTTTCTACCACAACAATATTTCTATTTTAAACGGACAAGGAATACATACAGCTTAAAATTATATTTAGAAATCTTACAGGAAAAAAAATCTAACAAAATAAATAATTTCACAACTAAAGCATCCTGGAGATGCATTCCAGATTTTGTTTTTGTAGAATAAAAAATTGAAACAGAGCAGTTTTTGCATCAAGTTTAAAGCTCAGCTACTGATAGAAAAAAAATCGCTTCAGTTCAAAATGTGCCAACTCAAAAACACATTAACAGACAATAAATTAAACGTATGAAGTCTAGCTGGCCGCTGTGTTTAGAGCTAAGGACTTCGCTTGCAGGTGTGAGGAGGTGGTGGAGTGACGATCGTTAGGGAGGGCTTTAGGAATTTATATGATACAGCCACTGTGAGAAGGTTTTATTTTCTTACTTTAGGAAAATTAGATACATCTGCAGTGTGCTACTCCCATATTCTACATGACAGGTACATAGTGGAGTAACAAAACGATATATATTTCCAAGATATATGAAATAGTGTAGAGTGAGCCTTAACTCTCTCGTTCCGGAAGAAGTAGAGTTTCTATATTTGGGAAATACCATGACTCAAGGTATTGTATCCCATACAAAGAAGAATTTGATTTTTTGTGACTATACTGTAGCTATCTCATCATAGATGGGCAAAAAAAAATTGCATATAAGAGAAAAAGAAACAAAAGAAGGGGAGGGGTATTTGAGCTACATTATATATATCTAAGACCGTATGCTTAAAGAAACAGTTCAGATTCATTGCCGCACAGCTAAAGCGACTGGCAGCCTGAACATCGTAAAACAAACTACTTTTTCTTAGGAACATCCATTAAATGTAAAGAACTTGTAGAGCTAAAAGGATATATAAATTGGTGTAGAGAACACTTTTCGTAGGAGAATGAGCTTAAAATAACGGACTTCATAAAAAGTTACTTGGTAGTTTTAACTAAAATTAACAATAGTCTGCGGCAGCATTATTGCAGAGTAACAACACCCAGTTGGATGGTGCCAATAACAGATTTGGTATATATTTTTCATCAGTAAATACACTTAAGATCCCCGAGGGTTGTTGCATAACTTTGGAAAACAATGAGGAAGATGGAGGCGACGAAGAAAAACCCATTCCGTCATATTCGCCACAATCCTAAATATCACCACCACCACCACCACCATCACCACCACCACTACCACTACCACTTCAACCATCAACACCACCATCACTACCATTACTAGTGTCACCACAATTTTCCACACTCACCACTACTACCATCACCACAACCATCCATCACAACCCTTCACACCATCGCCACCACCACGACCCACATCATCACCTCCACCACAACCCCATCCCCCCCCATCCCAACAACCACCCAACACCGCCATAATCCCCACAACCACAGCTATCATCCTTCACAGCCCATCACTGCCCATCACCACCTTCACCACCATCACCACCACCACTACCACCAGCTGTGAGTATTCAGTAAGTATCGTGGAAAGCTTCGAAAGGGCCCAGATGCAGAGGGAATTTGGAGGAATTTTCCTCTAACGTACTAGCTGATCATCTACTCACATTGCAGCTTCCCCAACAGCTGTCAATCGTTCATGTCTGAGGCGTCATCTATAAAACGTCAGGTGTTAGCCTGAAGTAGAGGCTTGGAGTCCCTCATTTATCCAGTGGATGCTGCGGAACAGATGCTCTCGAGCTTTGCAGATTACGAAGATCTTTATGACGGCGATACACACACACACACACACACACACACACACACACACACACACACACACACTCAACTCTCTCTCTCTCTCTCTCTCTCTCTCTTCCTACATTCACTTATCTCCCTCTGTCTTAATATCCTTTAATTCTGCGACAACCATAAATTTTTCGTGGATCGTTACCTTCCTTCCTTGTTCCTGCCTTTCTCTCCCTCCCCTTTTCTACCTTTTTTCCTCACTCAAAACCCACCCTTCTCCACCTCAGTTTCCACACCACCTTGATCTATCACCCTGCGTGAACAAGGGACACCGAGGAGGTACAACCTTAAATCAACTTGATGAAACATTACAAGCATCGTAACTCAAGCTTCACTCTCTACATGTTTACATTCGAAATCGTGATAGAATAACCTTCAGAACTTGCTGTATTCTCAGTATCGGCTCCCTCGAAGAAATTTTTAGCTACTTTCTATTTAATTCAAGCAAACTTGATTACCTTCCGTACCCCAGGCGCAGTATGATCCCGGTTATGTATCGCACCTAATAAGCCGAAATTGCCGAATAGGCCAAACTCCTAGTCGTAGTGTTGTTACTGATTCAGTACCACTTGTTCGTGGCCACAATAAAATATCAATATATATCAATATATATATATACATACATACATATATATATATATATATATATATATATATATATATATATATATATATATATATATATATATATATACATACATATATATATATATATATATATATATATATATATATATATATATATATATATATATATATATATATATATATATATATGTCGTGCCGAATAGCAGAACTTGCGATCTTGGCTTAAATAGCAACGCTCATCTTGCCATATAGGACAAGTGAAAAATTGTGTATGCAATAATTTCGCCGAAATCATTCTGAACCCAACGAAAAAAATATATTTAATTGTGTTTGTTCAGTACTAAATTATTGTAAACGTATTTAAAATATATTTTGTTGGGTTAGGCTAAAATAAATTGTTCTTGTTATAATAAGGTTAGGTAAGTTTTCTAAGATTCTTTTGGGGCAAAATTAAAAATTTTTACATTAACATTAATGAAAAAAATATATCTTTGAACATATAAGAGAAAATTTCAGAAAGGACTTAATTTTAAATGAGTTCTTGCTAATTGACCAGTTTTACATATTCGGCACGACATGTATATATATATATATATATATATATATATATATATATATATATATATATATATATATATATATATATATATATATATATATATATATATATATATATATATATAAAGTTTTTCTTCTTCGCTTTTTTAGTAAATGTCTACAGGAGAAGGGGTTACTAGCCCATTGCTCCCGGCATTTTAGTCGCCTCATACGACACGCATGGCTTACGGAGGAAAGATTCTTTTCCACTTCCCCATGGACAATAGAAGAAATAAAGGAGAACAAGAGCTATTTAGAAAAAGGAGAAAAACCTAGATGTATGTATATATATATGTATGTGCGTGTCTGTGAAGTGTGACCAAAGTGTAAGTAGGAGTAGCAAGATATCCCTGTTATCTAGCGTGTTTATGAGACAGAAAAAGAAAACAGCAATCCTACCATCATGTAAAACAGTTACAGGTTTCTGTTTCACAGTCATCTGGCAGGACGGTAGTACTTCCCTGGGTGGTTGCTGTCTACCAACCTACTACCTAAGCAGTGAAGAGTTTTTACGAGGATAGTGAGGCTCAAGTTAGAGTATGTAGGAAAGAGGGAAATTATTTCCCAGTAAAAGTAGGCCTTAGACAAGGATGTGTGATGTCACCGTGGTTGTTTAATATATTTATAGATGGGGTTGTAAGAGAAGTAAATGCGAGGGTCTTGGCAAGAGGCGTGGAGTTAAAAGATAAAGAATCACACACAAAGTGGGAGTTGTCACAGCTGCTCTTTGCTGATGACACTGTGCTCTTGGGAGATTCTGAAGAGAAGTTGCAGAGATTGGTGGATGAATTTGGTAGGGTGTGCAAAAGAAGAAAATTAAAGGTGAATACAGGAAAGAGTAAGGTTATGAGGATAACAAAAAGATTAGGTGATGAAAGATTGAATATCAGATTGGAGGGAGAGAGTATGGAGGAGGTGAATGTATTCAGATATTTGGGAGTGGACGTGTCAGCGGATGGGTCTATGAAAGATGAGGTGAATCATAGAATTGATGAGGGGAAAAGAGTGAGTGGTGCACTTAGGAGTCTCTGGAGACAAAGAACTTTGTCCTTGGAGGCAAACAAAGGAATGTATGAGAGTATAGTTTTACCAGCGCTCTTATATGGGTGTGAAGCATGGGTGATGAATGTTGCAGCGAGGAGAAGGCTGGAGGCAGTGGAGATGTAATGTCTGAGGGCAATGTGTGGTGTGAATATAATGCAGAGAATTCGTAGTTTGGAAGTTAGGAGGAGATGCGGGATTACCAAAACTGTTGTCCAGAGGGCTGAGGAAGGGTTGTTGAGGTGGTTCGGACATGTAGAGAGAATGGAGCGAAACAGAATGACTTCAAAAGTGTATCAGTCTGTAGTGGAAGGAAGGCGGGGTAGGGGTCGGCCTAGGAAAGGTTGGAGAGAAGGGGTAAAGGAGGTTTTGTGTGCGAGGGGCTTGGACTTCCAGCATGCATGCGTGAGCGTGTTTGATAGGAGTGAATGGAGACAAATGGTTTTTAATACTTGACGTGCTGTTGGAGTTTGAGCAAAGTAACATTTATGAAGGGGTTCAGGGAAACCGGCAGGCCGGACTTGAGTCCTGGAGATGGGAAGTACAGTGCCTGCACTCTGAAGGAGGGGTGTTAATGTTGCAGTTTAAAAACTGTAGTGTAAAGCACCCTTCTGGCAAGACAGTGATGGAGTGAATGATGGTGAAAGTTTTTCTTTTTTGGGCCACCCTGCCTTGGTGGGAATCGGCCAGTGTGATAATAAAAAAAATAATATATATATATATATATATATATATATATATATATATATATATATATATATATATATATATATATATATATATATATAAATATAAAGCAAACCAAGCTATGCATGATGCAAAATAACCACGGGGGGAGTAGAATGATAGCTCTAGGCCTCTCCTGTTGCAATCAACACATAATAAGGAGCTTGCAAAGTTGCAGAGAAGAGGAGAATTTCCAAGTAAATACAATCCCAAAGGACGTCTTCACTGGAGTGAAGGAGGGTGTGAGAGAGAAAGAGAAGATCTCGAATTCTTTGCATGAAACAGCTAGAGGTCCCCTGCCCACAAATCAGTTTAGGGCCATACTCAAAAACCATCTCATCTCTCAATAACGAACATACCCACACCATGCTAACTCCAACCAAATTCAAAGGAACTCCCCCAAATATTTTATCCTTTAACTACTAAGCCATTATTATAAACTTATAGATGTAAGCTTGTACTACCTTATATTAATAATAGAGTAAATGAACTTAATTACGAACTTAAAAATGTATGATTGTATCACAAATTGCGCTATCTCAAATTAAATATAGAGTGAAATGTAGAATATTTGTATTCTACTACTGTAAAAGAATCACAACTTAAAAATGTAAGATTATATCATAAATTGTACTACCTTATATTAATAATATAGTGAAATATTAACTATTTGTATTCTACTACTCTTCACCTGTATAGACTTAGGTAGTCTATAAGTATTAGGCTAAGTCTGCTCGAAATGCCTCGGCATGATAGTGGTTTTCTTTGCTCCAATCAAATCATGATGTATAAACACACATTGTAACCTTGAAGAAGAAATATATTTTTATTATTATTATTATTATATTATATTATTATTATTATTATTATTATTATTATTATTATTATTATTATTATTATTATTATTATTATTATTATTCAAGGGAACAGGAAGTTCCCCCAGGCATACCAGTGCCCACAATCACTGATACAGTAATAGTAGCCTAAACGAAAGTAACGTGACAACACTCAAAAATTCGGTCAGACTCTGCTATGATATAAGTAATTTTAATTGCCAGTGATATAGAAATCACTGGCAATTATGGAGTAACCGTCCACGAGGGTCCATTTAAAGGGACGAGAAAAAGGGAACATTTAAAGGGGAGATTTCTAAAAGTTATACAAAGGAAACGGGGTTCATTAAAATCAGCTTGCTACTTGACTTTATCCAAATTAAGATTATATCAGTTAAATAATTCGTTTTTCATTTTACACGTTTTTTTTTTAATTTTTATCTGAACAGCTTTATTTGCTAAAAAGCTTTTAAATATTGCAAATAAGTACTCAATGATGGCTAAAATGTAATTGTTTCTTTTTTTTTTTTGGCCTTTTACACTTTGAATTCTTCTGGTTTTATTACACTTATCTTTATTATGAAATTACGCTAACTATCGTATAATTTTTCTTCGTTTTTTAGTAAAATACAAAACACTAAAACAAAGGTTATACATGATCTTACTTTCTGTTTATTGTTCCTTGTTTCGGATTGTAAGTGTGTGTGTGTGTGTGTGTGTGTGTACTCACCTATTTGTACTCACCTATTTGTGGTTGCAGGGGTCGAGTCATAGCTCCTGGCCCCGCCTCTTCACTGATTGCTACTAGGTCCTCTCTCTCCCTGCTCCATGAGCTTTATCATACCTCGCCTTAAAACTATGTATGGTTCCCGCCTCCACTACTTCACTTTCTAGGCTATTCCATGGCTTGACTACTCTATGACTGAAGAAATACTTCCTAACATCCCTTTGATTCATCTGAGTCTTCAACTTCCAATTGTGACCTCTTGTGTCTGTGTCCCATCTCTGGAACATCCCGTCTTTGTCCACCTCGTCTATTCCGCGCAGTATTTTATATGTCGTTATCATGTCTCCCCTGACCCTCCTGGCCTCCAGTGTCGTCAGGCCGATTTCCCTCAACCTTTCTTCGTAGGACAATCCCCGTAGCTCTGGGACTAGTCTTGTTGCAAACCTTTGCACTTTCTCTAATTTCTTGACGTGCTTGACTAGGTGTGGATTCCAAACTGGTGCTGCATACTCCAGTATGGGCCTGACGTAAATGGTATACAGAGTCTTGAACGACTCCTTACTGAGGTATCGGAACGCTATCCGTAGGTTTGCCAGGCGCCCGTATGCTGCAGCAGTTATCTGATTGATGTGCGCCTCAGGAGATATGCTCGGTGTTATACTCACCCCCAGATCTTTTTCCTTGAGTGAGGTTTGCAGACTTTGGCCATCTAAACTATATTGTGTCTGCGGTCTTCTTTGCCCTTCCCCAATCTTCATGACTTTGCATTTGGCGGGGTTAAACTCAAGGAGCCAGTTGCTGGACCAGGCTTGTAGCCTGTCCAGGTCTCTTTGTAGTCCTGCCTGATCCTCATCCGATTTGATTCTTCTCATTAACTTCACATCGTCCGCAAACAAGGACACTTCTGAGTCTATCCCTTCCGTTATGTCATTCACATATACCAAGAACAGCACAGGTCCTAGGACTGACCCCTGTCAGTCCTAGGACCTGTCACAGGCGCCCACTTTGACACCTCATCACGTACCATGACTCGTTGTTGCCTCCCTGTAAGGTATTCTCTTATCCATTGCAGTGCCTTTCCTGTTATGTGTGCCTGATCCTCTAGCTTTTGCAGTAACCTCTTGTGAGGAACTGTGTCGAAGGCCTTCTTGCAGTCCAAAAAAATGCAGTCGATCCACCCCTCTCTCTCTTGTCTTACTTCTGTCACCTTGTCATAAAACTCTAATAGGTTTGTGACACAGGATTTTCCCTCCCTGAAACCATGCTGGTTGTCAATTATACACTTGTTTCTTTCCAGGTGCTCCACCACTCTCCTCCTGATGATCTTCTCCATGACCTTGCATACTATACACGTTAGTGATACAGGTCTGTAGTTTAGTGCCTCATGTCTGTCTCCCTTTTTAAAAATTGGGACTACATTTGCCATCTTCCATACCTCAGGGAGTTGCCCAGTTTCAAATGATGTGTTGAAGATCTTCGTTAATGGTACACACAATGTCTCTGCTCCCTCTTTAAGGACCCACGGAGAGATGTTGTCTGGTCCCACCGCCTTTGAGGTGTCAAGTTCGCATAGCAGCTTCTTCACCTCCTCCTTGGTTATATGTACCTCATCCAGCACTTGCTGGTGCACCCCCCTGCTCTGATTTCCTGGAGTCCTACTGGTTTCCACTGTAAATACTTCTTTAAATCTTGTGTTGAGCTCCTGACATACCTCCCGGTCGTTTCTTGTGAATTCCCCATCACCCTTCCTCAGTCTGATTACCTGGTCCTTGACTGTTGTTTTCCTCCTGATGTGGCTGTACAACAGCTTCGGGTCAGTCTTGACTTTCGATGCTATGTCATTTTCGTATTGCCGCTGAGCCTCCCTTCTTATCTGTGCATATTCGTTTCTGGCTCTTCGGCTAATCTCTTTATTTTCCTGAGTTCTCTGTCTTCTGTACCTTTTCCATTCTCTAGTACACCTAGTTTTTGCCTCCCTACACCTTTGGGTGAACCAAGGACTCATTCTGTTCTTCCCATTATTTCTGTTTCCCTTGGGAACAAACCTCTCCTCTGCCTCCTTGCATTTTGTTGCCACATAGTCCATCATTTCTTGTACTGGTTTTCCTGTCAGTTCCCTCTCCCACTGAATGTCTTGAAAGAAGTTCCTCAAGCCTGAGTAGTTCCCCCTTTTGTAGTTTGGTTTTTCCCACCCTATTCCTGCTGCTCTCTCCACTTGGAGCTCAACTATGTAGTCGAAGCACAGAACCACATGATCACTAGCTCCCAGGGGCCTTTCATACATGATATCCTCGATGTCAGAACTACTCAAGGTGAATACAAGGTCCAGTCTTGCTGGTTCATCCTCTCCTCTCTCTCTGGTAGTGTCTCTAACATGTTGATGCATGAGGTTTTTCAGTACCACATCCATCATCTTGGCTCTCCATGTTTCGGGACCCCCATGGGGCTCCAGGTTTTCCCAGTCAATCTCCTTGTGATTGAAATCACCCATAATTAGTAACTTTGCTCCCCCCATGTGTGCTCTCCTGGCCACCTCGGCTAGTGTGTCGACCATTGCTCTGTTGCTCTCATCGTATTCTTCTCTTGGCCTCCTGCAGTTCTGTGGTGGGTTGTACATTACTGCAATTATCACCTTATGTCCCTCAGACTGGATTGTTCCTACTAAGTAGTCCCTTTCGTCCGTGCCATCCATTCCTTCCATTTTCTCAAAATCCCACTGGTTTTTAATGAGCAGTGCAACTCCTCCTCCCCCTCTCCTCCCTCTGTCTTTCCTGAGGATTTGATATCCGGATGGAAAGATTGAATCTGTTATTATTCTGGTGAGTTTTGTTTCTGTGAGTGCTATTATGTCTGGGGATGTCTCCTTGATTCTTTCGTGCCACTCCTCATACTTATTTGTTATTCCATCTGCATTTGTATACCACACCTTCAACTTCTTTTCTAAGATTGTGGTCTGGGAGGTGTATTGGGGTTGGGGAAGTGGGAGACCTGATAAGGAACTATGGGTGGTTGCTGTGGGGGTGGAGTTTGTAATGCAGTGGGTGGGGGCATTGGATGTGGCATGGGTGTTTTGGTTTAGAGTGTTTGGTTGCACTGGGGTTGACCTGGTTGAGAGGCTTCTATAGGAAGTTGTGAGGGAGGCTGTATTTGATCTTCCTGTGTCTGGGATCTCCTGTCTGTCTTCTCCATCCCCTCTCTTTCCTCCTTTCGCCTTTGTACCATCTCTCTCTGTTTCTTCCTTTCTGCTTGTGTTCTGTCGCGGTCGAGATACACCTTCCTGTATGCTGGCATGTCCCTTAATCGTGCTTTCTCCTGCAGGATCCTGTTCCGAGTCGATTCTGCCTTGAAGGTCACTTTCACTGGCCGGGTTCTTTTTTTTACAAACCCCCCTATTCTCTGAAAATTTTCCAGCTGGGTCATGTCGTCTTCTCCTATTGCTTTCATGATGCTTTCAATTGCTTTTTTTCCCCTTGTTTTCTTGCTTCATATGTTTCCCCTTCAACTTCCTGGAGCCCATACACAAAGACTGACCTCACCCTTTCATGCTCCCACTGCATATCCCTGTGTATCCCCTCATTCAATTTGATTTCCTCCATTGCAGCTTTCCTTTCTTCAGTTTCACTAGCTAATGTACTTGGGCTCAGTGGCCTGTCATTTTCCTTTCTCGGCTTTCCCTGGGCTCTGCTGTGGTCTGTTAGGGCCTCCACATATAGCTTAGCTCTTTCATTTACTACAGTCTCCACTGATTGAGCTTCTACATGCAGTTTTGCTCCTTCTTTCCCTACAGTCCCCTTATTTGTGACTGAGGTAGCAGTCTCTGTTGTCAATCCCAAAATGTTCTTTAGTTCTTTAGGCTGTTTCAGATTTTTCAGTTCCTCTTCTAAACTCTGTATCCTGGCCTCTGCTGCTTTGACTTGCACCTCCCACTTCCTGCTTTCCATGTCTATCCTCTCTTCCATTCTCATGCTAAGTTCTTCTAGTTTCTTTTCCCATTCATGTTCCCTTTTTGTGAGCTCTGCTGCCCAATCTTCCTTTGCAGTTTCCTCCTCCTGTCCCTTGGTTTTTCTTGTTGCTCTCTGGCAACCCATTTTTGTTTTATCCTGATTGCCTCAGAGTGGGAAACCTATGTAATTCTGTATGTTAGGTTAGTATTGTGTATGTCAGAGTGTGGGGGGGGGGGGAGGTAGAGGAGGAACTGTGGTTATGTGGGAGAGTAGTGGGGAGGGGGAGTGGGAAGGAGAGTGGGAAGGAGAGTGAAGCAAGTGGGTGAGTGGGAGAGGGAGAGGGGGAAGGAGGGAGAGGTGGGGAGGGGGAGGGTGAAAGAGGGAGGGGAGGGATCAGGTGAAGGAGTGAGATGTCGGTGGGGGAGGGGGGAGTGTATGTGTGAGTCTGGCAATGTGTGTGTGTGTGTGTGTGTGTGTGTGTGTGTGTGTGTGTGTGTGTGTGTGTGTGTGTGTGTGTGTGTGTGTGTGTGTGTGTTGCATGTGTGTGTGTGTGTGTTGCGTGTGTGTGTTGCGTGTGTGTGTGTGTGTGTGTGTGTGTGTGTGTGTGTGTGTGTGTGTGTGTGTGTGTGTGTGTGTGTGTGTGTGTGTGTGTGTGTGTGTGTGTGTGTGGGTGTGTGTGTGTGGGTGTGTGTGGGTGTGTGTGGGTGTGTGTGGGTGTGTGTGGGTGTGTGTGGGTGTGGGGGTGGGGGTGGGGGTGTGTGTGTGTGTGGGTGTGTGTGGGTGTGTGTGGGTGTGTGTGGGTGTGTGTGGGTGTGGGTGTGTGTGGGTGTGTGTGGGTGTGTGTGGGTGTGTGGGTGTGTGGGTGTGCGTGCGCACACTAGGCTACGCTACTCTTTTGAAGATATAATTTTTTTTTCACAATCAATTCCTTATTAAAATACACTAATATATACTAAATAATATTAATTGTGTACACTTGTGTTTGTGTGTACACTTGTGCTTGTGTGTGTGTGTGTGTTTACTAGCTTGTCGTTCTTTGAAAAAGAGGGGGGGGTTACGTTAACAATATTTGTTATTGTTGTTGTTTCACCGGTACTCTCCCGGCCCAGATCTCCGCACACTACGCTACTTTACTTTTTGAAGATTATAGGATTATTTTTTCTCACTCAGTTCCTTATTAATATATACTAATGTTTATTATAATAATAATTACGGGTGCACACGTGTGTTTGTATGTACGTACTTGTTTACTAGCTTGTCGCTGTCAGAGGGGGGGGGTCACTAGGCTACACAACTCTTCTGGAGTTTACCTGGAGATATTTAGATAATTTACTAAACATTATCAGGGTTACCACTATCTATCTCCTGGTACTGAAATAGGGAGTGTGATGGTATAGCATACAACCAGCAGGGCAAGACAGACTAGACACTAACCAAAATTAACCACAAATAGGCAAGTGATGTCTGCACAACAATGGAGGTTCCTGCTGGTCTGCTGCTATCAACTCATTCAATTTCGTAACTCCTTCAGGAACTATCATGCATTCAATTTTTTTTTTATTTTATAGAGACTTGGTATTCCCTTTCTTTAGTACAGTATTATGGTCATAACAAGTCTGATAGCTACATTCACAACACCAACAGCTGGGGGATTCACTAATTTTTTCTTACTGAAAGTACTTAAATCTCTCTTATGACCTTATCACTACACTGCTGTTATAACCAAGTAACATTTGCATTTGTTAATATTTCAGATCACACCGTTAACCCAATTAACTGTTTGGATATTTTGTGTCAACACTGCGGCCAGCAGCCTGATCAGCTGACTGCTACCCTCCCTCACTCACAATTCATTCAAATTTAAATTGTAAAATTCTTGATCTTATCACATTATTCGCACTCTTGAAAGCTATTACACTCTTGTAGGTATGTTCACTGATTCACTCACGTACGATGACCGCTAATAATATCTTAGGACAGCCACTAGAACGCTAAATCCTGGGAGCACTATTCAGCGATACTGCTTCACGTGTGTGTGTGTGTGTGTGTGTGTGTGTGTGTGTGTGTGTGTGTGTGTGTGTGTGTGTGTGTGTGTGTGTGTGTGTGTGTGTGTGTTTGTGTGTTTGTGTGTTTGTCGTTTCTTATTAAATATTCATTGAAATTTTTTTTATAACTTTCAATGATTTTCGCCCACTATTTCCTCTCTAGTTTCATTGCAGTCATCAGCCTTACTTTTTATGAAGTCTTATCCACTATTTCATTCATTCTAGACACTTGTGCGACGATTCGATTGATAAAGCTCTTGATATGCGAAACACATCTCATTAAAAGTTTCTATATTTTGCACGATTTATGCTGATGTTGGTATTTATGCTGATGTTGGTATTACATAACTTGAGTGATTTATCTTGTTCTCTTGGGTGATTTATCTTGTTGCAAAGGTTTGCAACAAGACTAGTCCCAGAGCCAAGGGGAATGTCCTACGAAGAAAGGTTAAGAGAAATCGGCCTGACGACACTAGAGGACAGGAGGGTCAGGGACATAAAATACTGCGAGGAATTGACAAGGTGGACAAAGATAGGATGTTCCAGAGATGAGGCACAGAAACAAGGGGTCACAATTGGAAGCTGATGACGCAGATGAGTCAAAGGGATGTTAAGAAGTATTTCTCCAGTCCTAGAGTTTTCAGAAAGTGGACAGTAACGTAGTGGAGGTAGGAACCATTGATAGTTTTAAGACGACGTTTGATAAAGCTCGTGGAGCTGGGGGGAGAGAGAGGACCTAGTAGCGATCAGTGAAGAGGCGGGGCCAGGAGCTATGTATCGTACCCTGCAACTACAAATAGGTGAGTACACGTACACACACACTCACACACACACACACACACACACACACACACACACACACACACACACACACACACACACACACACACACACACACACACACACATACACACACGTCAAGGAATTAGAGAAAGTGCAACAGTTTGCAACAAGACTAGTCCCAGAGCTAAGGGGTATGTCCTACGAAGAGAGGTTAAGGAAAATCGACTTGACGACACTGGAGGACAAGAGAGATAGGGAAAACATGATAACGACATATAAAATATTGAGAGGAATAGAAAAGGTGGACAAAGACAGGATGTTCCAGAAATGGAACACAACAACAAGGGGACACAGCTGGAAGTTGAAGAAACAGATGAATCACAGGGATGTTAGGAAATATTTCTTCAGTCACAGAGTAGTCAGGAAGAGGAATAGTTTGGGAAGCGATGTAGTGGAGGCAGGATCCATACACAGCTTTAAACTGAGGTATGATAAAGTTCATTGTTCAATGAGATTGACCCAGTAGCGACCAGTGAAGAGGCGGGGCCAGTAGCTATGAATCTACCCCTGCAAACACAACTAGGTGAGTATACACACACACACACACACACACACGCACACACACACACACACACTAACTAACACACACACACACACACACACACACACACACACACACACACACACACACACACACACACACACACACACACACACACACGGAGTACAGTCTAGGGGGCCAGACTACAAACCTCACTCAAGGAAAAAGATCTTGGGGTGAGTATAACACCAGGCACATCTCCTGAAGCGCACATCAACTAAATAACTGCTGCAGCATATGGGCGCCTAGCAAACCTCAGAACAGCATTCCGACATCTTAATAAGGAATCGTTCAGGACCCTGTACACCGTGTACGTTAGGCCCGTATTGGAGTATGCGGCACCAGTTTGGAACCCACACCTAGCCAAACAAGTAAAGAAACTAGAGAAAGTGCAAAGATTTGCAACAAGACTAGTCCCAGAGCTAAGAGGTATGTCCTACGAGGAGAGGTTAAGGGAAATCAACTTGACGACACTGGAGGGCAGGAGAGATAGGGGGGACATGATAACGACATACAAAATACTGAGAGGAATTGACAAGGTGGACAAAGACAGGATGTTCCAGAGATTGGACACAGTAACAAGGGGACACAGTTGGAAGCTGAAGACACAGATGAATCACAGGGATGTTAGGAAGTATTTCTTCAGCCACAGAGTAGTCAGTAAGTGGAATAGTTTGGGAAGCGATGTAGTAGAGGCAGGATCCATACATAGCTTTAAGCAGAGGTATGATAAAGCTCACGGCTCAGGGAGAGTGACCTAGTAGCGATCAGTGAAGAGGCGGGGCCAGGAGCTCGGACTCGACCCCCGCAACCTCAACTAGGTGAGTACAACTAGGTGAGTACACACACACACACACACACACACACACACACACACATACACACACACACATATACACACACAGACACATATACACACACACTCGCACACACACACACTCACACACACACACACTCACACACACACACACTCACACACACACACACACACACACACACGCACACACACACAATACACATAACCAAGGTAGAGGTGAAGAAACTGCTAGACGATCTCGATGCCTCAAAGGCGGTGGTCCCAGATAACATATCTCCATGGATACTGAGAGAGGGAGCAGAGGAACTGTGTGTGCTGCTAGCAGCAATCTTCAGTAAATCTATCGAAACTGGGCAGTTGCCTGAGGTGTGGAAGACAGCACATGTAGTTCCAATTTTTAAGAAAGGGGACAGACAGGCAGCATTAAACTACAGACCAGGGTCACTGACTTGTATAGTATGTAAAGTCATGGAGAAGATTATCTGGAGAAAAGTAGTGGAACACATTGAAAAGAATGGGCTCATTCATGAGAGTCAGCACGGTTTCGGAGATGGGAAATCCTCTGTCACAAATCTACTTGAGTTCTACGATAAGGTAACAGAAGTAAGACAGGAGAGAGAGGGACGGGTAGATTGCATCTTTTTAGACTGCTAGAAGGCTTTTGACATAGTACCACACAAGAGACTGGTACAAAAATTAGAGGAGCAGGCAGGAATAACGGGGAAAGTACTGCAATGGATCAGGGAATACCTGACAGGCAGGAAACAACGAGTGCTGGTACGTGCTGAAGTGTCGGTGTGGGCTCATGTGTCGAGTGGGGTTCCACAAGGTTCAGTCCTAGGCCCAGTACTGTTTCTTGTATACGTGAATGACATGGTGGAAGGAATAGATTCAGAAGTATCACTGTTCGTTGATGATGTGAAACTGATGAGGAGAATACAAGTGGGCGAGGATCAGTTAAGATTACAAGGGGATCCGTCCGTCAAATGGCTCCTGGAGTTTAACCCGAGTAAGTGTAAGGTCATGAAGATTGTGGAAGGACACAGAAGACCGCAGACGGAGCACAGGTTAGGAAACAAACAGCTGCAAACGTCAATTAAAGAAAAGGATCTTGGGGTAAGCATTATAACGAACATGTCTCCTCAGGCACACATCAATCAAATAACTGCTGCAGCATATGGGAGATTGGCAAACCTGAGATTGGCGTTTAGACATCTGAGTAAGGAGTCATTCACGACATTGTACACCGTGTACGTAAGGCCTATACTGGAATATGCAGCGCCAGTATGGAACCCTCACTTAGTCAAACACGTCACGAAATTGGAGAAAGTGCAAAAATTTGCAACAAGATTAGTCCCGGAACTGAGGGGTATGTTTTATGAGGAGAGGTTAAGGGAACTCAACCTGATGACACTTGAGGATAGGAGGGATAGAGGGGACATGGCAACAACGTATAAAATGCTAAGAAGCATTGACAAGGTGGACAAGGATCGAATGTTTCAGAGATGGGATACAGAAACAAGGGGACACAATTGGAAGCAGAAAACCCAGATGAGTCATAGGGATGTTAGGAAGTATATCTTTAGTCTAAGAGTTGTCAGGAACTGGAATAATCTGGAGAGTGAAGTAGTGGAAGCAAGTTCCATAAATAGCTTTAAGAAGAGGTATGACGAAGATCATGGAGTAGGGAGAGAGTGAATTAGAATCAACCAGTAAAGAAGCGGGGCCAGAAGCTATGACTCGACCCCTGCAACCACATATTGGTGAGTACATATAGGTGAGTACACACACACAGACACACACACGCACACAGACACACACACAGACACACACAGGAGGAAGACAACAGTCAAAGACCAGGTGATCAGATTAAGGACAGAAGGTGGAGAACTCACAAGAAATGATCAGGAGGTATGTGAGGAGCTGAACAGGAGATTTAAGGAAGTTTTTACAGTAGAGACAGGAAGGGCTGTGGGAAGACAGCACAGAAGGGAACATCAAGAGGGAATATACCAACAAGTGTTGGATGACATACGAACAACTGAGGAGGAGGTGAAGAAGCTCTTAAGTGACCTTGACACCTCAAAGGCGATGGGACCGGACAACATCTCCCCATGGGTCCTTAGAGAAGGAGCAGAGATGCTGTGCGTGCCTCTAACCATAATCTTCAACACATCCCTTGAAACTGGGCAACTACCTGAGAAATGGAAGACAGCTAATGTAGTCCCCATATTTAAGAAAGGAAACAGAAACGAGGCACTAAACTACAGACCTGTATCTCTGACATGTATTGTGTGCAAAGTCATGGAGAAGATTATCAGGAGGAGAGTGGTCGAACACCTGGAAAGGAACAAGACTATAAATGAAAACCAGCATGGGTTCATGGAAGGCAAATCCTGTATCACAAACCTCCTGGAGTTTTATGACAAGGTAACAGAAGTAAGACACGAGACAGAGGGGTGGGTAGATTGTGTTTTCCTAGACTGCAGGAAGGCCTTTGACACAGTTCCCCACAAGAGATTAGTGCAGAAGCTGGAGGATCAGGCGCATGTAAAAGGGAGGGCACTGCAATGGATAAGGGAATACCTGACAGGGAGGCAGCAACGAGTCATGGTACGTGAAGAGGTATCACAGTGGGCGCCTGTTACGAGCGGGGTCCCACAGGGGTCAGTACTAGGACCAGTGCTATTTTTGATATATGTGAACGACATGATGGAAGGAATAGACTCTGAAGTGTCCCTGTTCGCAGATGATGTGAAGTTGATGAGAAGAATTAAATCGGACGAGGATGAGGCAGGACTGCAAAGAGACCTGGAGAGGCTGGACATGTGGTCCAGTAACTGGCTTCTCGAATTCAATCCAGCCAAATGCAAAGTCATGAAGATTGGGGAGGGGCAAAGAAGACCGCAGACAGAGTATAGGCTAGGTGGACAAAGACTACAGACCTCACTCAGGGAGAAAGACCTTGGGGTGACCATAACACCGAGCACATCACCGGAGGCACACATCAACCAAATAACTGCTGCAACATACGGGCGCCTGGCAAACCTGAGAATAGCGTTCCGATACCTTAATAAGGAATCGTTCAAGACACTGTACACTGTGTATGTTAGGCCCATACTGGAGTATGCAGCACCAGTCTGGAACCCACACCTGGTCAAGCACGTCAAGAAGTTAGAGAAAGTACAAAGGTTTGCAACAAGGCTAGTCCCAGAGCTCAAGGGAATGTCGTACGAGGAAAGGTTGAGGGAAATCGGACTGACGACACTGGAGGACAGAAGGGTCAGGGGAGACATGATAACGACATACAAGATACTGCGGGGAATAGACAAGGTGGACAGAGATAGGATGTTCCAGAGAGGGGACACAGGGACAAGGGGTCACAACTGGAAGCTGAAGACTCAGACGAGTCACAGGGACGTTAGGAAGTATTTCTTCAGTCATAGAGTTGTCAGCAAGTGGAATAGCCTAGCAAGTGAAGTAGTGGAGGCAGGAACCATACATAGTTTTAAGAAGAGGTATGACAAAGCTCAGGAAGCAGAGAGAGAGAGGACCCAGTAGCGATCAGTGAAGAGGCGGGGCCAGGAGCTCAGTCTCGACCCCTGCAACCACAATTAGGTGAGTACAATTAGGTGAGGTGAGTACACACGCACACACACACACACACACACACACACACACACACACACACACACACACACACACACACACACACACACACACACACACACACACACACACACACACACACACACACACACACACACACACACACACACACACACAGTCTGGAACCCACATCTAGCCAAGCACGTAAAGAAACTAGAGAAAGTGCAAAGGTTTGCAGCAAGACTAGTCCCAGAGGTAAGAGGTATGTCCTACGAGGAGAGGTTAAGGGAAATCAACCTGACGACACTGGAGGACAGGAGAGATAGGGGGGACATGATAACGACATACAAAATACTGAGAGGAATTGACAAGGTGGACAAAGACAAGATGTTCCAGAGATGGGACACAGCAACAAGGGGACACAGTTGGAAGTTGAAGACACAGATGAATCACACGGATGTTAGGAAGTACTTCTTCAGTCACAGAGTAGTCAGTTTGGGAAGCGATGTAGTGGTGGCAGGATCCATACATAGCTTTAAGCAGAGGTATGATAAAGCTCTCGGTTCAGGGAGATTGACCTAGTAGCGACAGGTAAAAAGGCGAGGCCAGGAGCTTGGAATCGACCCCTGCAACCTCAACTAGGTGAGAGTAACTAGGTGAGTACACACACAAATACATTACCACAACAACCACCACCACCTCACGTATAACCTGCGTTACTCTCTGAAGATATCAACTTTGAACTGATGATCATGCTGGTAACTCTGCCTAAAGCTTGTTACTACCAGAGGCTCATCATTAAAGCACTCAGGCAGAACGATCTCACAGGAAACGTAGCACATTCGAGAGAAATGCTTTGCTTCGTTGCAGTTTTACACGCTGTGATTTACTGAATGTTCCCCACCTGAATGTTGTGCTACAAGTCTTAATGTTGACTACCATGTTTTATTATGAATATAAATATTGTTATAATTATGAAATATTAAAAAATAGTATAATTACATTATTTATATTAAAAATAATAATAATATAATTATACTATTAATATACTATTATTAGAATGATCAGTATGAAGATCCATAAAATTATTATTAAATTTCGTTAAATTCTTTAATAAAATGTGTGACTGAGTTAATTAAAACGAAAAATATCAGACATTGAATATTAGGGAGCGTAACTCAAGTTTATGAGCTTATTGGCTTAAAAGCTGACTCGTAAATATTCCCTAATATATAAACGCTTCGAGTCCATAAACCCGCTGATTTAGCTGGGTCAAAGTCTTTAATAAAAATTCAATACATATTTGAATATTATAGATGATTTGCAAATGTATTAAACTCATATATGTACATATAGCTATCTATATATATATATATATATATATATATATATATATATATATATATATATATATATATATATATATATATATATATATATATATATATGTCGTGCAGAATAGGCAGAACTTGCGATCTTGGCTTAAATATCAACGCTCATCTTTCCATATAGGACAAGTGAAAATTCGTGTATGCAATCATTTCGCCAAAATCATTCTGAACCTAACGGAAAAAAATATATTTCACTGTGTTTATTTAGTATTAAATTATTTTAAACAAATCTAAAATATATTTAGTTGGGTTAGGCTAAAATAAATTTCGCTTGTTATTATAAGGTTAGGTAAGTTTTCTAAGTTCCTTTTGGTCCAATATCATAAATTTTTACATCAACATTAATGAAAAAAATATATCTTTAAGCGTATAAGAGAAAATTTTGGAAAGGACTTAATTTTAAATGAGTTCTTGCTAATTGACCAGTTTTATATATTCGTCACGACATATATATATATATATATATATATATATATATATATATATATATATATATATATATATATATATATATATATATATATATATATATATATATATATATATATATATATATATATATATATATATATATATATATATATATATATATATATATATATATATATATAGTTTGTGCTCACCTATTTGTGGTTGCAGGGGTCGAGTCATAGCTCCTGGCCCCGCCTCTTCACTGATCGCTACTACGTCCTCTCTCCCTGCTCCATGAGCTTCATCAAACCTCTCCATAAAACTATGTATGGTTCCTTTCTAGGCTTTTCCACTACCTGATAACTCTATGACTGAAGAAATACTGAGTCTTCAACTTTCAATTGTGATCCCTTGTTTCTGTGTCTCATCTCTGGAACATCCTGTCTTTGTCCACCTTGTTTATTCCACGCAGTATTTTAAATATCTTTATCATTTCTCCCCTGACCCTCCAGTCCTTCAGTGTCGTCAGGCCCTTTAGCTCTGGGACTAGTCTTGTTGCAAACCTTTACACATTCTCTAATTTCTTGACGTGCTTGACCAGATGTGGATTTCAAGCTTGCGCTACATACTCCAGTATGAGCCTGATGTATATAGTGTACAGAGTCTTGAACGATTCCTTACTGAGGTATCGCAACGCTATCCTTAGGTTTGCCAGACGCCCTCATGTTGCAGCAGTTATCTGATTGATGCGCGCCTCAGGAGATGTACTCGGTATTATACACACCCCAAGATCTTTTTCCTTGAGTGAGGTTTGCAGCCTTATTTGCCGATCTTTCCCCGATCTTAATGACTTTGCATTTGGCAGGGTTAAATTCAAGCAGCCAGTTGCTGGACAAGGCTTGTAGCCTGTCCAGGTCTCTTTGTAGTCCTGCCTGATCCTCCACCGATTTGATTTCCTCATTAACTTCACATTATCTGCAAACAAAAACACTTTTGAGTCTATCCCTTCCGTTATGTCATTCACACATACCAAAAACAGCACAGGTCCTAGGACTAAGCCCTGTGGAACCCCGCTTGTCACAGGCGCCCACTAGGACACCTCGTTGCGTATCATGACTCGTTGTTGCCTCCCTATCAGGTATTCTCTGATCCATTGCAGTGCCTTTCCTGTTATGTGTGCCTGATCCTATAGTATTTGCGTTAACCTCTTGTGAGGAACTGTGTCGAAGGTCTTCTTGCAGTCCAAGAAAATGCAGTCTATCCATCCTTCTCTATCTTGTCATACTTCTGTGTGTGTGTGTGTGTGTATGTGTGTGTTTATGTGTGTGTGTGTGTGTGTGTGTGTGTGTGTGTGTGTGTGTGTGTGTGTGTGTGTACTCACCTATTTGTGGTTGCAGGGGTCGAGTCTTAGCTCCTGGCCGCGCCTCTTCACCGGTTGCTACTTGGCCCTCACTCTCCCCGCTCCATGAGCTTCATCAAACCTCGTCTTAAAACTGTGTATGGATCCTGCCTCCACTACGTCATTTTCTAGGCTATTCCACTGCCTGACAACTCTATGACTGAAGAAATACTTCCTAATATCTCTCTGACTCATTTGTGTCTTCAACTTCCAATTGTGGCCTCTTGTTTCTGTGTCCCCTCCCTGGAACATCCTGTCTTTGTCCACCTTGTCTATTCCACGCAGTATTTTATATGTCGTTATCATGTCTTCCCTGACCCTCCTGTCCTCCAGTGCCGTCAGGCCGATTTCCCTTAATCTTTCTTCATAGGACATTCCCCTTAGCTCTGGAACTAACCTTGTCGCAAACCTTTGTACTTTCTCTAGTTTTTTGACTTGCTTTATCAAGTGCGGGTTCTGAACAGGTGCTGCATACTCCAGTATGGGCCTGACATACACGGTGTACAGTGTCTTGAACGATTCCTTACTAAGGTATCGGAATGCTGGTCCTAGGACCGACCCCTGTGGGACCCCGCTCGTCACAGGTGCCCACTGTGATACATCATTACGTACCATAACTCGTTGTTGCCTCCCTGTCAGGTATTCTCTAATCCATTGCAGTGCCCTTCCTGTTATATGCTCCTGATGCTCTAGCTTCTGCACTAATCTCTTGTAAGGAACTGTGTCAAAGGCCTTCTTGCAATCCAAGAAGATGCAATCAACCCACCCCTCTCTCTCTTGTCTTACTTCTGTTATTTTATCATAAAACTCCAGAAGGTTTGTGACACAGGATTTGCCTTCCATGAATCCGTGCTGGTTGGCATTTATACTCTTGTTCCGTTCCAGGTGCTCCACAACTCTCCTCCTGATAATCTTCTCCATAACTTTGCATACTATACACGTCAATGACACAGGTCTATAGTTTAGTGCCTCTTTTCTGTCTCCTTTTTTAAAAATGGGAACTACATTTGCCGTCTTCCATACCTCAGGTAGTTGCCCAGTTTCCAGGGACGTGTTGAAGATTGTGTTAAGTGGCACGCACAGCATATCTGCTCCCTCTCTAAGGACTCACGGGGAGATGTTGTCCGGTCATATTGCCTTTGAGGTATCGATGTCCCTTAGCAGTTTCTTCACCTTCTCCTCATCTGTATGTATGTCGTCCAACACTTGTTGGTGTATTCCTTGCTGGTGTCCCCATCTGGGCTTTCCCCCCAGAGGCCTTCCTGTCTCTACTGTAAATACTTCCTTAAATCTCATGTTGAGCTCCTTACATACCTCTTGATCGTTTGTTGTGAGTTCTCCACCTTCTTTCCTCAGCCTTATCACCTGGTCCTTGACTGTTGTCTTCCTCCTAATGTGGCTATACAACAGTTTCGGGTCAGATTTGACTTTCGATGCTATGACATTTTCATACTGTCGCTGGGCCTCCCTCCTTATCTGTGCATACTCGGTTCTGGCTCTTCTAATAATCTCCTTGTTTTCCTGGGTCCTATGCCTCCTGTACCTTTTCCATTCTCTGTTGCACTTAGTTTTTGCCTCCCTACACCTTCGGGTAAACCAAGCACTCGTTTTGGTCTTCCTATTATTTCTGTTTCCCTTGGGAACAAACCTTTCCTCTGCCTCCTTGCACTTTGTTGCCACATATTCCATCATCTTCTTTACTGATTTTCCTACCATTTCTTTGTCCCACTGAACCTCCTTCAGGAAATTTCTCATACCTGTGTAGTCCCCCCTTTTATAGTTGGCCTGTCCCCTTCAGTTCCTGTTACCTTCTCCACTTGTAACTCTACTATATAATCAAGACTCAGAACCACGTGATCGCTAGCTCCAAGGGGCCTCTCGTAAGTGATGTCCTCAATGTCTGAACTGCTCAGGGTGAACACAAGATCCAATCTTGCTGGCTCATCCTCCCCTCTCTCTGTGGTAGTGTCCCTGACATGTTGATGCATGAAGTTTTCAAGTACCATCATCTTGGCTCTCCATGTTTCGGGACCCCCATGTGGCTCCAGGTTTTCCCAGACGATCTCCCTGTGGTTGAAATCGCCCATTACCAGTAACTTTGCTCTCCTAGAGTGAGCTCTTCTTGCCACCTCAGCCAGTGTGTCCACCATCACCCTGTTGTTTTCTTCGTACTCCTCTCTTGGCCTCCTGCAGTTCTGTGGTGGGTTATACATCACTCCAATGACTACTTTATGTTCTCCGGACTGAATTGTACCTGCAATGTAGTCTCTTTCTCCAATCATGTCCATGCCTTCCATTTCCTCAAATCCCCATCGGTGTTCGGTGTGTGTGTGTGTGTGTGTGTGTGTGTGTGTGTGTGTGTGTGTGTGTGTGTGTGTGTGTGTGTGTGTGTGTGTGTGTGTGTGTGTGTGTGTGTGTGTGTGAGTGTGTGTGTGTGTGTGTGTCTTGCCGAATAGCCAAAACTTGCGATTTTGGTTTAAATAGCAACGCTTTTTTTTGCCTAATAAGGCAAGCGAAAATTTGTTTACGTAATATTTTCGCCAAAATCATTCTGAACTTAACAAGAAAAATATATTTCATTGTGTTTGTTTACTATTGTGTTTGTTTATTATTAAATTAACATAAATGGAAAAATATATCTTCACACGTATAAGATAAAATTTTAGGAAGGACCAAATTTAAATAGCTACGCCCATCGTGCCATATAGGACAAGTGAAAATTTGTGTATGCAATAATTTCGCCAAAACCATTCTGAACCTAACGAAAAAATTATATTTGATTGTGTTTGTTTAGTACTAAATTATTGTAAACGTATTTAAAATATATTTAGTTGGGTTAGGCTAAAATAAATTACACTTGTTATAATAAGGTTAGGTAAGTTTTCTAAGATTCTTTTGGTCCAAAATTACAAATTTTTACATTAACATTGATGAAAAGAATATATCTTTAAACGTATAGGAGAAAATTTCAGAAAGGACTTAATTTTAAATGAGTTCTTGCTAATTGACCAGTTTTACATATTCGGCACGACATATATATATATATATATATATATATATATATATATATATATATATATATATATATATATATATATAATATATATATATATATTATATATATATATATTATATAGGTAGTAGGTTGGTAGACAGCAACCGCCCAGGGAGGTACTACCGTCCTGCCAAGTGAGTGTAAAACGAAAGCCTGTAATTGTTTTACATGATGGTAGGATTGCTGGTGTCCTTTTTTCTGTCTCATGAACATGCAAGATTTCAGGTACGTCTTGCTACTTCTACTTACACTTAGGTCACACTACACATACATGTACAAGCACATATATACACACCCCTCTGGGTTTTCTTCTATTTTCTTTCTAGTTCTTATTCTTGTTTATTTCCTCTTATCTCCATGGGGAAGTGGAACAGAATTCTTCCTCCGTAAGCCATGCGTGTTGTAAGAGGCAACTAAAATGCCGGGAGCAAGGGGCTAGTAACCTCTTCTCCTGTATATATTACTAAATGTAAAAGGAGAAACTTTCGTTTTTCCTTTTGGGCCACCCCGCCTCGGTGGGATACGGCCGGTGTGTTGAAAGAAAGAAAGATATATATATATATATATATATATATATATATATATATATATATATATATATTATAGGTAGTAGGTTGGTAGACAGCAACCGCCCAGGGAGGTACTACCGTCCTGCCGAGTGAGTGTAAAACGAAAGCCTGCAATTGTTTTACATGATGGTAGGATTGCTGGTGTCTTTTGTCTGTCTCATAAACATGCAAGATTTCAGGTATGTCTTGCTACTTCTACTTACACTTAGGTCACACTACGCATACATGTACAAGCATATATATACACACACCCCTCTGGGTTTTCTTCTATTTTCTTTCTAGTTCTTGTTCTTGTTTATTTCCTCTTATCTCCATGGGGAAGTGGAACAGAATTCTTCCTCCGTAAGCCATGCGTGTCGTAAGAGGCGACTGAAATGCCGGGAGCAAGGGGCTAGTAACCCCTTCTCCTGTATATATTACTAAATTTGAAAGGAGAAACTTTCATTTTTCCTTTTATGTCACCCCACCTCGGTGGGATTCGGCTGGTACGTTGAAAGAAGAAAGAAAGAATATATATATATATATATATATATATATATATATATATATATATATATATATATATATATATATATATATATATATATATAAAACAATGCAGTACCTACGGGGCATTGAGTGTCCAATATAATTGCAGAGATATCTTCTTGCCAGTAATATGCAAAGATAAATGAGACTACTTTTTGAGATTTAGAGAGCATAGATTATTCATCAAATTTAAGACGGTGACTGAAATCAGGAAATTTGCAGCTGAATTATTGAGCCGGGAAGACGCAAGAGGATATTGCCAAAGCAATATATTTAAATATTCATTTAGTATTAGATTTATAGAGGCAGACAATGGTGACAATGCTCCCATTTGAGTAGGTGCTGACAAAAATAACAAAATAGCCTTGTTATAAAAGATAATTATGCAGTTACTTTGGTGCATCATATACACATGTATATATATATATATATATATATATATATATATATATATATATATATATATATATATATATATATATATATATATATATATATATATATATATATATATATATATATATATATATATATATATATATATATATATTCATTTACATATATATATATATATATATACATACATATATATATATATATATATATATATATATATATATATATATATATATATATATATATATATATATATATATATATATATATATATATATATATATATATATATATATATATATATATATATATATTTATATATATATATATATGAATATATATATATATATATATATGTATATATATATATATATATATATATGTATGAATATATATATATATGTCGTGCCGAATAGGCAGAACTTGCCATCTTGGCTTAAATAGCAACGCTCATCTTGCCATGTAGGACAAGTGAAAATTTGTGTATGCAATAATTTCGCCAAAATCATTCTAAACCTAACGAAAAAATTATATTTCAAAGTGTTTGTTTAGTATTAAATTATTGTAAACAAATCTAAAATATATTTAGTTGGGTTACGCTAAAATAAATTGTTCTTGTTATAACAAGGTTAGGTGAATTTTCTAAGATTCTTTTGTAGCAAAATTAAAAATTTTTACATTAACATTAATGAAAAAAATATATCTTTAAACGTATAAGAGAAAATTTTAGAAAGGATATATATATATATATATATATATATATATATATATATATATATATATATATATATATATATATATATATATATATATATATATATATGTATGCATATATATATATATATATATATATATATATATATATATATATATATATATATATATATATATATATATATATATATATATATATATATATATATATATATATATATATATATGTATGCATATATATATATGTATATATATATGTATATATATATGTATATATATGTATATATATAAGAACATAAGAACATAAGAACGAAGGAACACTGCAGAAGGCCTACTGGCCCATGCGAGGCAGGTCCAAGTCTCCTACCGGCTTAAGCCAATGCACCCAACCTAGTCAGGTCAGGTCACATTGACTTAAGGGAGGAACACGGCAACCGACCTGGTAGCACAAGCTATCAGGTCTAACTCACACCCACCCACATCCACTCATGTATTTATCCAACCTATTTTTAAAGCTACACAACGTTCTGGCCTCTATAACGGTACTTGGGAGTTTGTTCCACTCATCCACAACTCTATTACCAAACCAGTACTTTCCTATATCCTTCCTGAATCTGAATTTTTCCAACTTAAAACCATTGCTGCGAGTCCTGTCTAGGCTAGATATTTTCAGCACACTATTTACATCCCCTTTATTTATTCCTGTCTTCCATTTATACACCTCAATCATATCCCCCCTAATTCTACGTCTTTCTAGAGAGTGCAGATTCAGGGCCCTTAGTCTATCCTCATAGGGAAGGTTTCTGATACATGGGATCAACTTTGTCATCCTCCTTTGTACATTTTCCAGAGAATTTATATCCATTCTGTAATAAGGTGACCAAAACTGTGCAGCATAATCTAAATGAGGCCTAACCAAGGATGTATAGAGTTGAAGAACAACCTGAGGACTCCTATTATTTATGCTTCTTGATATGAAGCCAAGGATTCTATTAGCTTTATTGCGAACACTTATGCACTGTTGTCTTGGTTTCAGATTACTGCTAACCAGAACTCCTAAATCTTTTTCGCAATCCGTAATATTAAGATCTACATTATTTAGTTTATATGTGGCATGGTTATTGTCCTGTCCAACATTTAGAACTTTGCATTTGTCTATATTAAACTGCATCTGCCACTTCTCCGACCACTGCATCAGTCTATTCAAATCTTCCTGGAGTGCTCGAATGTCCTCGTCAGAATGAATTCGACGGCCTATTTTGGTGTCATCGGCAAACTTGCCGATGTCGCTCTTTATGCCCTCATCTATGTCGTTTATGTAGATTGTGAACAGCAGGGGGCCCAACACTGACCCCTGTGGAACACCGCTCGTGACACTTCCCCACTCTGATTTCTCCCCATTTATGCAAACTCTCTGCTGCCTATTTGTCAACCATGCCTCTATCCAGGAAAAAATTTCTCCTCCTATTCCATGTGCTTTAATTTTCCTCAATAGTCTCTGATGTGGGACCCTGTCAAAAGCCTTACTGAAGTCCATATACACAATATCATATTCATTACCATGATCTACCTCCTCAAATACCTTAGTGAAAAAAGTTAATAAATTCGTAAGGCAGGAACGCCCCTTTGTAAAACCATGCTGAGATTCGTTGATTAATTTATGCTTTTCAAGGTGGCTACGAACTGCCTCGGCAATTATTGATTCCATAAATTTTCCCACTATGGAGGTTAGGCTTATTGGTCTATAGTTCGAAGCTAAGGACCTGTCACCTGTTTTGAAAATAGGTATCACATTTGCCATTTTCCACTTATCTGGCACCATGCCAGTTTGTAGTGATATGTTGAAAAGATTAGCCAAAGGTGTGCTAAGCTCCTCTTTACATTCCTTTAGAACCCTTGCATACAGTTCATCAGGGCCTGGGGATTTGTTAGGTTTTAATTTATCTATTTGCCTAAGGACCATGTCACTTGTGACCCTAATAGTACACAGTTTATTATCGTCCTGTTCTACATAATTTATCATTACTGGAATATCGCTGGTATCCTCCTGTGTAAAAACTGAGAGGAAGTATGTGTTAAAAATTCTACACATTTCCTTATCACTGTCAGTGAGCTGACCCGAGGAACTTTTGAGTGGGCCTATCTTGTCCCTGATCTTACTTCTGTATACCTGAAAGAATCCTTTTGGGTTAGTCTTCGATTCTCTTGCAACTTTAACCTCATAATCTCTTTTTGCTTTTCTAATTCCCTTTTTTATTTCTCTCTTTAACTGAATATATCGATTTCTCAATTGCCCCTCTCCTCTTTTGATTTGCCTATATATGCCTCTCTTTTGACCAATCAGATATTTTAATCTATTGTTCATCCATTT
>NC_091325.1:8757170-8762170 GCF_038502225.1 Cherax quadricarinatus | reverse complement strand
ATAATAATAATAATAATAATCAAACTTCAACAAAAGTTTACCTGAACACTGTAAAAGTATGGAACTAAAAAATAAATAAAAATATAATTCATCTTATGACCTAGTTCATAAACACAGAATTAAAAAAAAAAAAAGGTGGGGTTGTCCAGTAATTGGCGACGAATATGAAAGAAAATATTTTGAAAATATAAATAAAGTACAACGGAAATGAATACAGTTCGAAAAATTATCCCAAGAAAAAAGTAACTGAAAGATGTGTGTACCCAACATTAAGTTCAACGAGAATTGAACTAATTGAATAGTCAATGATCCAATAAATTATAAATAAACCCTGGAGTGAGAAATAAGTTCAGGAAGGAGGAATTATCTTAGCAACGATTAATGAACCCAGGAACCAAAAATGATGAAAGAAAAAACTGCAATTAGAAGAAAGACCGAGAAAGAACACTGGAAAGAGAAATGAAGAGATAACCGTGAAACGAACAACAGTGCAAGAAATATATCCAGAAACAAGATGGTGGTAAAACTCGAGTCTCCCAGACAAAAAAGTTTATTCAAGTTGAGTTTGTAAAGCTTCCACGAGTGAATTTTTGGTTGCGATGGTTTTGCTTGCAGTGCTGGTGGTGATTGTGCTAGTGGTTGTTGTTATGACTAGTGGTGAGAAGAAAGAACCATTGTATCGAGTAATATCAAGGTAGTCATTGCTCTCTCTGGTAGTTATTGAGATCATTTTGCAATCAACCTGTGACTCCATCACAGCGCTCAAACCAGGAAACTAACTCGACCTTTGTAAACTCTACGAAGAACGCTCTAGGCATTTCCACCTCTTGTTTGTCTCACTGTGAGAAAATGGAGAACTCGAGGAGGGTCGTGTGTGTATGTGTGAGTGTGAGTGTGTGTGTGTGTGTGTGTGTGTGTGTGTGTGTGTGTGTGTGTGTGTGTGTGTGTGTGTGTGTGTGTGTATGTGTACTCACCTAGTTGTACTCACTAACTTGTGGTTGCAGGGGTCGATTCACAGCTCCTGGCCCCGCCTCTTCACTGGTCGCTACTAGGTCACTCTTCCTGCTCCATGAGCTTTATTATACCTCTTCTTAAAGCTATGTATGGATCCTGCCTCCAGTACATCACTTCCCAGACTATTCCACTTCCTGACAACTCTGTGACTGAAGAATTACTTCCTAACATCCCTTTGACTCATCTGAGCCTTCAACTTCCAACTCTGACTCCTTGCCGCTGTGTCCCATCTTTGGAACATCCTGTCTCTGTCCAACTTGTCGATTCCTCTTAGTATTTTATATATCGTTATCATATCCCCCCTATCTCTCCTGTCCTTCAGTGCCGTCATGTCGATTTCCCATAACCACTCCTCGTAGGACATGCCCCTTAGCTCCGGGACTAGTCTTGTTGCAAATCTTTGCACTTTTTCTAGTTTCCTTACGTGCTTGGCTAGGTGTGGGTTCCAAAGTGGTGCTCCATACTCCAACATAGGCCTAATGTACACAGTGTACAGGGGCCTGAACGACTTCTTATTAAGATGTCGGAATGCTGTTCTTAGGTTTTCTAGGCGCCCGTATGCTGCAGCAGTTATTTGGTTGATGTGCGCCTCAGGAGATGTGCCAGGCGTTATACTCACCCCAAGATCTTTTCCTTGAGTGTGGTTTGTAGTCTCTGGCCCCATAGACTATACTCTGTCTTCGGTCTTCTTTGCCCTTCCCCAATCTTCATGACTTTGCACTTGGTGGGGTTGAAATCCAGGATCCAGTTGCTGGACCAGGCCGGCAATCTGCCCAGATCCCTTTGTAGTTCTTTCTGCCTGGTCCTCATCGGACTGATTTCTTCTCATCAACTTCACATCATCTGCAAACAAGGACACCTCTGAGTCTATTCCTTCCGTCATGTCGTTCACAAATGCCAGAAACAGCACCGGTCCTACAACTGACCCCTGTCGAACCCCGTTCGTGACAGGCGCCCACTCTGACACCTCGCCACGTACCAAGACTCGTTGTTGTCTTCCTGACAGGTATTCCCTGATCCATTGCAGTGCCTTCCCTGTTATCCATGCCTGCTCCTCAAGCTTTTGCAATAATCTATTGTGTGGAACTGTGTTAAACACTTTCTTACAGTCCAAGAAAATGCAATTTACCCACCCCCCTCTCTCTCTCTCTCTTGTCTTACTGCTAACACCCTATCATAGAACTCCAGTAGGTTTGTGACAAAGGATTTCCCATCCCTGAAACTGTGCTGGCTGTCGTTGATAAGCTCATTCCTTTCTACCTGCTCCACCCCTCTTCTCTTGATAACCCCGTCTCCATGACTTTGCATACTATACATATCAGAGACACTGGTCTGTAGTTTAGTGCTTCGTGTCTGTCTCCTTTTTTTTAAACTGGGACTACATTTGCTGTCTTCCATACCTCAGGAAGTCACAATGTTTCGATAGATGTGTTGAAGATTGTTGTTAGTGATACACATAGCCCCTTCTGCTCCCTCCCTCAGGACCCATGGAGAGATGTTTACCGGCCCCATCGCCTTTGAGGTATCTAACTCTCTTAGCAGCCTCTTCACTTCTTCCTTGGGTGTATGTATTGTGTACAACACTTGATGGTGTACCCCACCTCTCCATCTTTCTGGAGTCGCTTCTGTCTCCTCTGTGAACACTTCTTTGAATCTCATGTTGAGCTTCTCACACACTTCACGGTCGTTTCTTGTGATCTCCCCTCCTTCCTTTCTCAGCCTGATTACCTGGTACTTGACTGTTGTTTTCCTCCTGATGTGGCTGTATAACAGCTTCAGGTAAGATTTGGCTTTCACTGCAATGTCATTTTCGTATTGTCGTTGGGCCTCCCTTCTTACCTGTGCATATTAGTTTCTGGCTCTACGAGTGCTCTCCTTATTCTATTGGGTCGTTTGCCTTCTATACTTCTTCCATTCTCTAGTACTCTTGGTTATGGCCTCTCTGCACCTTTGGGTGATCCAAGGCCATTCTGCTATCTCGTTATTTATATTACTCTTGGATACAAACCTCTCCTCAGCTTTCTTGCATATACTTGTCACATATTCCATCATCTCGTTTACTGACTTTCCTGCCAGTGTTCTGTCCCACTGAACCTCGTGCAGGAAATTCTTCATGCCTGTGTAGTCTCCTCTCTTGTAGTATGGCTTCATCCGCCCTACCCGTCCTGCTTCCCTCTCCACTTGTAACTCTACTTTGTATTCAGAGCTCAGAACCACGTGATTACTTGCCTGGAGGGGTCTTTCATATGTGATGTCCTTAATATCTGCACTACTCAAGGTGATTACTAGGTTCAGTCTTGCTGGTTCATCTCCTCCACCTCCTCCTCCTCCTCCTCCTCCTCCTCCTCCTCTCCCTCTCTCTCTCTCTCTCTCTCTCTCTCTCTCTCTCTCTCTCTCTCTCCTCTTCTCCTTCTCTCTCTCTCTCCTCTCTCCTCTCTCGTCCCCTCTACGTGTTAGTACATGAGGTTTTCCAGTCACCACCTCCAGCATCTTAGCTCCTCCAGGTTCTGGGCCCCATGTGGTTCCAGTCCTCTCAGTCGATTTCCTTGTGGTTGAAGTCACCCATAATCAGCAGTTTACCTGCTCTCATGAGCCTCTCTGACCACTTCGCCAGTGTGTCAACCATCGCCCATTACTACATCATACCTTGCATAGGGCTCCTGCTGTTCTGTGGTGGATTATACATCACTGCAATACCACCTTGGGACCTCCAGAGTAAAGTGTTCCCATTATGTGCCCCTGCTTCTCCTCTGACTCTTCTCCAGCTCATCAAAATCTCATCGGTTTGATGAGCAAGCCACTCCTACACCCCCTCTGTTCCCTCTGTCTTTCCTCAGTATCTGATATCCCGTTGGAAAGATGGCATCTGTTATCATTCATGTGACCTTGGTTTCTGTGAGAGCTATGATGTCCGCTGATGCCTCTTTAACTCCTTCGTGCCACTCCTTCCACATATTTCTTATTCCATCAGGTTGGTGTACCTTCAGTTTCCTCCAACAGTGTGTTCTGGGGGCTGTGAGGGTGGGGACCTGCAGTGTGCTGGAGATTCAAGCGTAGTTTGGGGTAGGGGCTAAGTGTGGATTGTGGTTTGTGTTGGGATAGCTTGTTGGCTGGTCAGGGGTGGACTGTGTGTGCTTGCGCTTGTTGCTCTGCCCTGCTCTGGTTGTCCTCTCTGCTGTTTCTGTCCTTCTCTCTCTCCTAGCCCTTTCGCTTCTGTGTCCTCTCTACTCAGCTGCAGTCATTCTGTTCATGTTCTGTCTCGGTCTAAGAACACCCTCTGTATGATTCCTTCAGCGTGGTTTCCTTGCAGAATCCTGTTATGCACTGTTTCTGTCTTGAAAATCAGCGTGTGTGTGTGTGTGTGTGTGTGTGTGTGTGTGTGTATCACATATTTTTGGTTGTAGGGTCGAATGACAGTTCTGGAGTGACACATGTGTGTATGTGTGAATTTTGTTTACACTGAAGATAAAGCTTTCATTGTCACTACACAGTCTGTAAATCAAACTACCTCTTAATGTTTCTCAAGGAATTTTGATCTCCAGGTCTTCAAGAGAATTACTGAGGCACTAATGTTTATTTTCAAGAACACTTATATTTTTATCTCAAGACAGGATTTTTATGCATGTTATGTATGCAGACTAATTTAGTTTTGCATAGTTACCTATTCCTGTTCTTTTGCTATCATTTATTTGGCTTGTATTTTGACTAATTAAATAATTGAAATACATTTCGGAACATCAGTGGAAATGCAGATTTTATGTATTGTGAATAACACGAACAGAGGGTCCACTGAACCAGACAGGATATGATAAAGGCAGCAAGGACCTGAGGTCCATGTTTATTTTCCTCTCCCAGGTGTAAGTCAAGTGTGTACGCAAAAAGATCAAACGACATGGGGACTGAAAATAATGCGAATGCTCAGGGGTAAGAGGGCAGGATGGTCTGAGGGACTGGTAAACACACTCTCTCTCTCTCTCTCTCTCTCT
>NC_091325.1:8734670-8747170 GCF_038502225.1 Cherax quadricarinatus | reverse complement strand
ATCATCTCACTACAAAACACCCCCAGATTACTTCGAACACTCTCATAAATCATTTGAATACTCACAAAAAAATACCTTTGAACATTTCCAAACAACACTGAAGTACTTCCAAAATATCATTTTGAATACTTCCAAATAAGATTTGACATCTCTAATTTATCTACACTTATATTATTTCATTCAATTACAACTCATCCCCCAAACTCCTCCCTCATTCTCCAGATTTTTACAACAGTATCACAAAAACTAACTCGGACACTTTACTTTGAACACCAAAAACACCATCAATTACCTTTGAATACTCCAAAAACATCATTCGAACACCCCGAATCACCACTGAATACTCCCAGAACACCTTCATAAGTACTCTTGCACATCATTTGAACACCTTCAAAAACACCTTTGAATAGTCTCAAACACCATTTGAGTACTCCCAAATACACCACTGAATACTACTAAAACACCACTGAATTCAGTCAAAACACCACCAAAATCACCATAAACTAAGATCAACATCAGACTTACACCCATTTTCACACAAATCCCCTCAAAATCACTATAACCAAGCCGATTACTAATTTCTATGAGTACACTCACCTCCAACTAAGACATAACGTAAGCGCAAAAAAAAAAAGCATGAACACAAACCAAACACACACCAACACTCACAACAGATTCACCTCTTTTTCGGTATCTCTAGTTCGACAACAACGCCCACAACCCACATCACCCACAACCCACATCGCCCACAACAACAACCCACAACTTATAACCACTTTTCAGCATCTCTAGTTCGACAACAACACCCACAACCCATAACACTCAACCCACAACAACAACCCACTTATAACATCTTTTTAGTATCTCTAGTTCAACAACAACACCCACAACCCACATCACCCACAACCCACATCACCCACAACCCACATCACCCACAACAACAACAACCCACTTATAACATCTTTTCGGTATCTCTACTTCGACAACAACACCCACAACCTACAACACCCCACAACCCACAACACCCCACAACAACAACCCACTTATAACATCTTTTTCTATATCTCTAGTTCGACAACAATACCCACAACCCTCATCACTTACCCATTTATTCACAATTTTTCTCCTTCTTTTTATTGAATCTTAAAATGTAATGCACATTCCTCCCTACATTACTAAAATTCTAATAAAATCCTCTCCATACCCATCTCCTTGTATCCACATAAAATAATATTATACTCACAACAAGTAATCTCACTACCCAACTACTGCGACATGTTTCTACACCCTCCATTCTTTTCCAATATATCATAACTTTTCACTTCTGTAATTTCTTTTAAACTATTCACACATTACCTTTATTTTCAGTAAAATCCCCCCATATTTCATTAAATATCTAGAACAACCCTCCCCATACCCCTCTCCATCTCACCCATATTTCTTCACATCCACTCACCCATCTCCCAACACACATCTTCTGATCACACACAAAAATCACATTTCACATCCACAAATGCATCTCATCACCCATCTCAAATCCACTAAAATCACTGCAACCAAGATATTCACAAAACTCTATGAACACCTAACACACACACACACACACACACACACACACACACACACACACACACACACACACACACACACACACACACACACACACACACACACACACACACACACACACACATTCAAAACACTCTCATACATTCATCATTTGACACCACCTTTTCTCAATATCTCTTAAGAAATATTCTCTCATCCACAACCTATATCATCTCACTACAGAACAACCCCAAGATTACTTCGAACACTCATAAATCATTTGAATACTCACATAAACACCTTTGAACATTTCCAAACAACACTGAAGCACTTCCAAAATATCATTTTGAATACTCCCAAATAAGATTTATCATCTCTAATTTATCTACACTTACATATTTCATTAAATTACAACTCATCCACCATACTACTCCCTCAGTCTCCAGACTTTACATCACAAAAACTAACTCATACACTTATGACATGAGACATTACCAACACTAACACACCCACACACACCACATTTTACTTTGTACAACACCAAAAACATCATCAATTACCTTTGATTACTCCAAAAACATCATTTGAACACATTCAAAAACATCAACAAACTCCTTTGAATACTCCCAAAACACCACTGAATACTACCAAAACAGCACCGAATACTGCCCAAACATCACTAAAAATTGTGATGAATGGTTTGAAAAACCGACAATTTGAAGATTGAGACACTTATGCAGCATATGGGAATCTTTATTCAGGAAACGTTTCGCCACACAGTGGCTTCATCAGTCCAATACAAAGAGGAAGGCGTAAGGAGAGGAGGAGTATGAGGTAATCAGTCCCTCAGCCTGGAGTCGATGTGTTCAGTCCATCAATCTTGTAGAATGTACAGCATAGGGCCGTAGACGTGGCTTATATACTGTAGTGAGGTGACTTGAAGCAGACGGAGGCGGGATCATAGTGGTATCATCCACTAGTCGAAGTAGGTCTTTGTCCAAAGGTTGAACAAGCGTTGAAGAATTCTTTGTAAGAAGATCCCATGATGGACTGATGAAGCCACTGTGTGGCGAAACGTTTCCTGAATAAAGATTCCCATATGCTGCATAAGTGTCTCAATCTTCAACTTGTCGGTTTTTCAAACCATTCATCACAACTGTCAGACACTGCAGCATCATGGGATCTTCTTACAAAGAATTCTTCAACGCTTGTTCAACCTTTGGACAAAGACATACTTCGACTAGTGGATGGTACCACTATGATCCCGCCTCCGTCTGCTTCAAGTCACCTCACTACAGTATATAAGCCACGTCTACGGCCCTATGCTGTACATTCTACAAGATTGATGGACTGAACACATCGACTCCAGGCTGAGGGACTGATTACCTCATACTCCTCCTCTCCTTACGCCTTCCTCTTTGTATTGGACTGATGAAGCCACTGTGTGGCGAAACGTTTCCTGAATAAAGATTCCCATATGCTGCATAAGTGTCTCAATCTTCATCACTAAAAATCACCAGAAACTAAGATCAATACCACCGACTAACTCCCATTTTATAGAAATCCCCTTAAATCACTATAACCAAGTCGATCCCACTCACCTCAGACTATTATTTAACACGAACGCAAAAAAAGAAATAATAATTTAATACTAAACAAACACAATCAAATATATTTTTTTTCGTTAGGTTCAGAATGATTTTGGCGAAATTATTGCATACACAAATTTTCACTGGTCTTGTATGGCAAGATGAGCGTTGCTATTATTTTGCCATATAGGACAAGTGAAAATTTGTGTATGCAATAATTTCGCCAAAATCATTCTGAACCTAACGAAAAAAATATATTTCACTGTGTTTGTTTAGTATTAAATTATTGTAAACAAATCTAAAATATATTTAGTTGGGTTAGGCTAAAATAAATTGCACTTGTTATAATAAGGTTAGGTAAGTTTTCTAAGTTCCTCTTGGTGCAAAATTATAAATTTTTACATCAACATTAATGAAAAAAATATATCTTTAAACGTATAAGAGAAAATTTTAGAAAGGTCTTAATTTTAAATGAGTTCTTGCTAATTGACCAGTTTTACATATTCGGCACGACATATATATATATATATACGTATATATATATGTATATGTATATGTATATATATATATATATATATATATATATATATATATATATATATATATATATATATATATATATATATATATATATATATATATATATATATATATACATATATATATATATATATATATATATATATATATATATATATATATATATATATATATATATATATATATATATATAGATAGATATAGATATTATTTGTATATTCGCATTAGCCACTTTATTTGATACACCTTAGACTGGCTCGTTAATATACGGAGTGCTTTCACGAAGAATCATTGTTTACATCGTATTGTTTTGTGTACGTTTTTAAACAGTATTGGAAAAACAACATTCCTGATATTAATTATATGAATAATAATATTTATAGTATGAATAATAATAATAAAGTAGACGACAGTGAATTATTGTGGCAACATTTCGCTCTCCTGGAGAGCGATATGTTGCCGCAATGAAATGTCGCATTAGTTACACGTATTTCCTTTTATCTAATATGTTGTCGGTAAATCTACAACATATGCTAATGCTAAAAGCGAGACAAAATATCTTAACATAGCATTAACGCCAATGTTATCATATTCGCAGCATCATGATGCTGGGTATCGTCCTCCAGACGACACAACTTAGTGAAGATCTGTTGAAAACTTCACCAAAATTCAGAGATTATCGAGCAATGATCTTCGTCCGAAGTATAAACTATCACTTTATTAACCTTCATCTCTCGTCTTCCTTGGCTTATAGATAGCAGACTACAGGGAGCTTTAAACGAACAGCTTCCAAAATAAAAAAAATGACTTTTTTTCTGACAGGTAATTGCGTAATGGCGTCCTTTCTCTGCTTATTAAATTTCCATATTTCTGCCGCATATGACGCGAATACTAAATTGCTGCTCTCAGATTACGGTTAAACTGAAATTTCAGTGGAAATAAAAGAGTTCCGTTTTAGAGAGAATAAAGAACGCTTAAGGAGTCGCTTGCACAAAATTTCCTTTAAGTCTCTCGACAGCAGAATTGGGAAACAGATACTTCAGCGCCTTGGGTGTAGGCTAGATTCAATATCATTTAGCTAGACAAGTGAAATCAGTATAGAGGAAAGAGTACAGTCTTTATCCATAGATCACATACATACCTAAATTGTTAACTATATGGAGGACTACAGACCTTTTGTATTGGAGAATTTTCGCTCATGTTAGAGCCTTGTTAAGACGTGAATAAGCTCTAGACACACAGAGAGAAAAATGCGTTTTGTTGCTGCTACTGGGAGCAACACTGAAAAAAATCGTATATATTGTGTTGATGAGTAAGTTTTAGGGGCCGGGACCAGGAGAAATATGGTGACATATGCTTACATACACATGCACACATAGACAACGATACATTTCAGGCTGTCACTGGCAGCAACACGGGGAAATATAACCCAGTGCTATAGTTGCTGAAATATTTTAGCAAACTTTTAATATTCATGTGTTTAAAATTTGACCCTGTTTCGTCCCAACAAGTTACATATATATATATATATATATATATATATATATATATATATATATATATATATATATATATATATATATATATATATATATATATATATATATATATATATATATATATATATATATACATTTATATATATATATATATATATATATATATATATATATATATATATATATATATATATATATATATATACATATATATATATATATATATATATATATATATATATATATATATATATATATATATATATATATATATATATATATATATATATATGTATATATATATATATATATATATACATATATATATATATATATATATATATATATATATATATATATATATATATATATATATATATATATATATATATATGTCGTGCCGAATAGGCAGAACTTGCAATCTTGGCTTAAATAGCAACGCTCATCTTGCCATATAAGACAAGCGAAAATTTGTGTATGCAATAATTTCGCCAAGATCATTCTGAACCTAACGAAAAAAATATATTTCACTGTGTTTGTTTAGTATTAAATTATTGTAAACAAATCTAAAATTTATTTAGTTGGGTTAGGCTAAAATAAATTGTTCTTGTTATAATAAGGTTAGGTAAGTTTTTTAAGTTCCTTTTGGTGCAAAATTATAAATTTTTGCATCAACATTAATGAAAAAAATATATCTTTAAAATATATAAATATATAAATATATATATATATATATATATATATATATATATATATATATATATATATATATATATATATATATATATATATATATATGTATATATATATTATAAATCTGGCAAAATGTTGAATATCTTGGAGGCTGTTATGCATTTTGAAACATGTTAAGTACAGCCCTCTCGATTCAGTAATCTAAGCTTTTTTAAAATGCTTGTTTATATTATTAACTCAAGTGTGGACATCCTCTTGTTTTAGAATCAGTACAAAAATTTACATAAACCCCCAAAAATTGCTCAAACACTACAATATATTTGTAAAGTGGGACAAAATCTACTGTTTGCAATTTAAGCTTTCAGTTGAGAATATATTCAAAGCAGTAGTCATTTATCCCATGACGCTGGTAAAGGGTTATTAATTCAAGGAATTGAAGCTACCCTTCTCTTCCTGGACTGCCATTTTCCCGTGAATAAATAAATGAAACTTGCAAATTTTGAGTTAGGTCAAAAATTATTGAGAAATGTGTTAAAAACATTTTCCACAGATATGGAATACTTTAATAGGTTATATTTTTTAATTTGTCTTATGTTATAAATGGGAAAAATTGGTGAATTTAAACTTAAACTATCCTTATATAAAGTATTTGCAGAAATCGTATACGTATAGTAAATAATTAATCCTATATCGTAAATCGTGAGTAGCAGGAAGTATACAGTAAATCAAATGTAATAAATCTAATTTGTTTAAGCATAAATAGCAAATCGAATTTAATAAGTTGCATTTAACAAAATGCCAATCTTCCACCTTAGGAGGACAGTTTAGTTTTTTCAGAATGAAATGTAATGATTAACTATAACCCTACGGTTGCCCTAATCAATCCTTGCGACTCAGGAACTGACACTACGATGATGAAAAATATCGTAATAAGATTTTTTTTATTCCCCTGAAACACATCCATCAATAAAACAAATTACATCCCCTTCATGCTGGTCATTATCATGAAGGGTTATATCACATCAGAAACTATTACAATTGTGACTAAAGCGTTTTTATAATTGCTCGATGGAGAATTTTAGTGTGCTGCATGTGTTGATTGAGCGTTTTGCACTATCATTATGTATGAATGTGTGGCATTACTGAGTGTTGCACAGAGTGCATTGCATAATGGGTTCTCACACTGAATGTCTAAGGAGAAATATTGCCACATTTCGCTAATATTTACTGCACTTTGGGGTACAAGCTTGGAACACGACTAGTGAAGGGAATAATATAGTTGAGAGAGTGAGAGAAAGAGAGAGAAGAGAGATAATGAGGGGAAGGGAGAGAGTGGGAGGGAAGAGGCAGAATGGTCAGTGTGTCGTGCAAGTGAGACACTTGTCACCCGTCACCCCGCTCCTGAAGACAACTGTGGCAGGGGGACTAACAAAGTTACGTTCTTCAGGCGCACCTCACTGCTTCCTTTCCTCTCCCATCTTTTGCCTTTTCTCCTTTCTATCCTTTCCCTCCCTTCTTCCTAGTACTCTCCCTCCCCCTCCCAACCCACACGGAAAGCAACGAAATTCATGATCTTGACTCTGTAATCCGAATGGACGCGCTTTCCATAAATCAGTACGTAGGTGTCCTCGGGGTAAGCCGGAGACGAATGGTACCAATCCACGATGACTATAATTTTTTTCGTGTCACTTTGATTGGGTTATTTTTTCTCCACGGCTTTGTGAAGTGAGGTCTGGAGAGGCGTTGGAAAAGTGTGAGAAACACAAGGAAGGAGAATTGAAAAATTTATTCTCTTATATATACGCTACAGATATGCAGCGCTCTGTAGAAAATGTTTTAGAAACATATGAACTGTATATTACGCAAAGAACTTTGTTGGCCTGTATTCTATTTTTTTCTTATAATTTCTTCTTGAACTGACTTTTGATTTTCTCCTCACCTTACCTTAACTGTTTTATATTGTTATAAATCTCTCAATTGTGACTTGATAATGATCCAGGACGTTCCAAAATGGTCAAATATTTCCGTTCCAAACTGTTAGGAATTGCTATAATTTCTTCTTCTCATTTTCATAAGCATGGTGTCCATTTTCACTAATTTGTCTTGTTGATTGTTCAAGATGCTATAATTCTAGCCTACAACCACCTTTATACAACTATTCTAGTAGTATACCATTTTATGAAGAATTTTTTTTGTGTCGTCCCTACTGTATGTTTTCCAGGATTTCCCGATTCCTACCCAAGGTCTGCTCTCGGACCATGCCTTCTGAAAAGAGAATGTCAGTAGCATTTAGTATTCCTAAGCGGTCTCTCACTTAAAAACTAATCAAACCTAAAGTGGTTTAGCCTCGCTGATCAAATGAGAAGCTGTGTGTTCAACGTGGTATGGCGGTGTAATTTATTTATAACATTACCTAAGGCATATTCCCATGAACGATAATTTCATAAATTTTTACGTTTATAAATTTGTTATCTTATTTTCGTTGAGGCAATCATCTATGGTAAATTCCATTATTCATTTTTATGCTACTTCATTTTAAATGAATCTTCGTGTAGGACATTTCTTTTAATTTTTATTTAGAATTTTACAAACACCGCTATAACATCAGTGAATATATTTACCTGGTTATATATTCCTAATTGGAAGAAATTGTAAATTAAACGCATTTTCGTGACAAGTACCAATCCATATAGAATACTGTTAGTGACATTTTTTCAGGAGAATATTTTCCTTCATATTACTAGTCACATGTTTTCCCTTCAAACAAATGAGATATACAGTACATTGTAATAGCTTATATCCTTCTGTATGTTTTGTAGTTTACAAATTAGCCCTTCATAAGGAAATGTTTAAAATATTTTTTAAATCCGAGTAACCACAATCTTCTGATTCGTTTCATTTCTATGTAACTGATAAGACTTTCAAATTAGTTTAGTAGATAGAATAAACATGAGTTTGCTCTAGAAACTAAGTTGTATGGAAGTAACCAAGATTTTGGCTTCGGGTGTTTCATTAAATTTTCTATAATGACATTTTTTGGATCTTCTCGATTACTTATAATTTGGGAAGGTGTTCGACACTTTTGGGTTTTATTCTTGTTTATTTCTTTACACCTTCCATGTTATGCACATGGATGGTGTAAAATCTGTTAATAACTGACAGGTGATGGTGTAAAATCTGTCAGTTACCAGCTGAAAAACGCTGAACGGGTGTTCATTCTAGGTTACCATTTTTTCCTATACTTCTTTTTTACTGAAGAGGTAAATAATAAAAGCAGTCTGGAGACAATATGTAAATGCTATAAAACGAAGGCGTAATTCCACCGCAGAGTAAACTTGGTGTTGATGGACAATGGCTGCGTAGACTTCGTAAAGCCCTGACAGCTCGATCTCAGGAGATATACGACTCGCGTTGATGGCAGCAGGAAATTGCGACCGGAAGGCTCAGGGAGTGCTGCTGCTAAAACAATTTTTTTTCCCGATAAAAATTCCACTGAATTATTCCCCCATATCCGTCCCTACATTTCGGTTGCGTGGCTTTTTACTCCCTCTCTCACTGTTATTACCACCCATGTCTCTTTCCTGACACCCATATTCTTAGGCTTGCTTTTATTGCTTCCGTCATACACAGTGAGAATAAATTCTGATCAGCTAATCCACAGCTCAGGATAACAAATGCTTCAGAAATAGGTAACATTAATTTATCTAAACCATGTTATTCTAGCTGTTATGGTCGCAAATTCTGAAGGAAAAGTTTAGTTACAAGCTTCTTGTGTATACAGGTAGAAGGTGCGGTGTACCAACCATATTTCATAAGACGCACGAAAGAACTTGGTTTTCTTTTTTGTTTATTTCGTTTTATGTTTATTGAGGGCACAAGGGTCGCAAAGGTTTCAAGATACCTGTGTACTACTAGATATATAACTGTGTACATAATTATCAATGCATACGTATATATATATATATATATATATATATATATATATATATATATATATATATATATATATATATATATATATATATATATATATATATTTTTTTATATTATCACACCGGCTGATTCCCACCAAGGCAGGGTGGCCCGAAAAAGAAAAACTTTCACCATCATTCACTCCATCACTGTCTTGCCAGAAGGGTGCTTTACACTACAGTTTTTAAACTGCAACATTAACACCCCTCCTTCAGAGTGCAGGCACTGTACTTCCCATCTCCAGGACTCAAGTCCGGCCTGCCGGTTTCCCTGAATCCCTTCATAAATGTTACTTTGCTCACACTCCAACAGCACGTCAAGTATTAAAAACCATTTGTCTCCATTCACTCCTATCAAACACGCTCACGCATGCCTGCTGGAAGTCCAAGCCCCTCGCACACAAAACCTCCTTTACCCCCTCCCTCCAACCCTTCCTAGGCCGACCCCTACCCCGCCTTCCTTCCACTACAGACTGATACACTCTTGAAGTCATTCTGTTTCGCTCCATTCTCTCTACATGTCCGAACCACCTCAACAACCCTTCCTCAGCCCTCTGGACAACAGTTTTGGTAATCCCGCACCTCCTCCTAACTTCCAAACTACGAATTCTCTGCATTATATTCACACCACACATTGCCCTCAGACATGACATCTCCACTGCCTCCAGCCTTCTCCTCGCTGCAACATTCATCACCCACGCTTCACACCCATATAAGAGCGTTGGTAAAACTATACTCTCATACATTCCCCTCTTTGCCTCCAAGGACAAAGTTCTTTGTTTCCACAGACTCCTAAGTGCACCACTCACTCTTTTTCCCTCATCAATTCTATGATTCACCTCATCTTTCATAGACCCATCCGCTGACACGTCCACTCCCAAATATCTGAATACGTTCACCTCCTCCATACTCTCTCCCTCCAATCTGATATTCAATCTTTCATCACCTAATCTTTTTGTTATCCTCATAACCTTACTCTTTCCTGTATTCACCTTTAATTTTCTTCTTTTGCACACCCTACCAAATTCATCCACCAATCTCTGCAACTTCTCTTCAGAATCTCCCAAGAGCACAGTGTCATCAGCAAAGAGCAGCTGTGACAACTCCCACTTTGTGTGTGATTCTTTATCTTTTAACTCCACGCCTCTTGCCAAAACCCTCGCATTTACTTCTCTTACAACCCCATCTATAAATATATTAAACAACCACGGTGACATCACACATCCTTGTCTAAGGCCTACTTTTACTGGGAAAAAATTTCCCTCTTTCCTACATACTCTAACTTGAGCCTCACTATCCTCGTAAAAACTCTTCACTGCTTTCAGTAACCTACCTCCTACACCATACACTTGCAACATCTGCCACATTGCCCCCCTATCCACCCTGTCATACGCCTTTTCCAAATCCATAAATGCCACAAAGACCTCTTTAGCCTTATCTAAATACTGTTCACTTATATGTTTCACTGTAAACACCTGGTCCACACACCCCCTACCTTTCCTAAAGCCTCCTTGTTCATCTGCTATCCTATTCTCCGTCTTACTCTTAATTCTTTCAATTATAACTCTACCATACACTTTACCAGGTACACTCAACAGACTTATCCCCCTATAATTTTTGCACTCTCTTTTATCCCCTTTGCCTTTATACAAAGGAACTATGCATGCTCTCTGCCAATCCCTAGGTACCTTACCCTCTTCCATACATTTATTAAATAATTGCACCAACCACTCCAAAACTATATCCCCACCTGCTTTTAACATTTTTATCTTTATCCCATCAATCCCGGCTGCCTTACCCCCTTTCATTTTACCTACTGCCTCACGAACTTCCCCCACACTCACAACTGGCTCTTCCTCACTCCTACAAGATGTTATTCCTCCTTGCCCTATACACGAAATCACAGCTTCCCTATCTTCATCAACATTTAACAATTCCTCAAAATATTCCTTCCATCTTCCCAATACCTCTAACTCTCCATTTAATAACTCTCCTCTCCTATTTTTAACTGACAAATCCATTTGTTCTCTAGGCTTTCTTAACTTGTTAATCTCACTCCAAAACTTTTTCTTATTTTCAACAAAATTTGTTGATAACATCTCACCCACTCTCTCATTTGCTCTCTTTTTACATTGCTTCACCACTCTCTTAACTTCTCTCTTTTTCTCCATATACTCTTCCCTCCTTGCATCACTTCTACTTTGTAAAAACTTCTCATATGCTAACTTTTTCTCCCTTACTACTCTCTTTACATCATCATTCCACCAATCGCTCCTCTTCCCTCCTGCACCCACTTTCCTGTAACCACAAACTTCTGCTGAACACTCTAACACTACATTTTTAAACCTACCCCATACCTCTTCGACCCCATTGCCTATGCTCTCATTAGCCCATCTATCCTCCAATAGCTGTTTATATCTTACCCTAACTGCCTCCTCTTTTAGTTTATAAACCTTCACCTCTCTCTTCCCTGATGCTTCTATTCTCCTTGTATCCCATCTACCTTTTACTCTCAGTATAGCTACAACTAGAAAGTGATCTGATATATCTGTGGCCCCTCTATAAACATGTACATCCTGAAGTCTACTCAACAGTCTTTTATCTACCAATACATAATCCAACAAACTACTGTCATTTCGCCCTACATCATATATATATAT
>NC_091325.1:8679670-8729670 GCF_038502225.1 Cherax quadricarinatus | reverse complement strand
ACACACTCTCACACACACACACACACACACACACACACACACACACACACACACACACACACACACACACACACACACACACACACACACACACACACACAGCAAGTGTATCTCGACCACGACCACGACAGAACACAAGCAGAAAGGAAAGAACTGAGAGAGTAAGAAGGTGCCAGAGGCAGGGAGAGAAGACAGAGCATGTACCGACAGACAGGAGAGTGTAGGTTTAGGGAAAGCAACAAACACAGCTGCCCACAGAACCACCCACAGTTTCCTTTCAACCCCTACCAACCCACACCAACCAAACAAAATAACCGGAAACAAACCACACTCTGCAGCCACAGTCCCCACCCCAACCAACACTAATACCACCATAACACCATCCCTTCATAACATCCATGCATGTCTACCACACCATCAACCTGCACCAACCTCTCCCACCCCGCTGAATGCAATTCTAGAAAGGAAGCTGAAGGTATGGTATACCAACACAGATGGAATAACAAATAAGAGTGACGAGGGGTAGGAAAGAGTCATTGCGCATCCCATCCCAGATCATCATACCACTCACAAAGCTTATGGAGGTGATAACAGATGTGATCGTCCCGTCTGGATATCAGATCCTGAGGAAAGACAGGGTGAACAGAGGGGGAGTGGGAGTTGCACTGCTCTTCAAAAAAAATGGAGTTTCGAGGAGATAGGAGGACTAGTCAGAGGTGAAGTGGATGACTACATAGTAGGAACACTTAACCGGGCCTCCAAAAGTGTTAAAAGCAGTGAACAACCCGCCACCAAACAGCAGAAGACCAAGACAAGAATATGATAAGAGTAACAGAATAATGGCGGCCACACTAGCCAAGGTGGCCAGAAGGGTCCACACAAGAGGAGCAAAGCTAATAATCATCATGGGGGATTTCAACCACAAGGAGATAGACTGAGAAAATCTGGAACAACATGGAAGACCAGAGACATGGAAAGCCAGGATGCTGGAGGTGGTTCTGAAAAGCTTCACATAGTAACATGTTAGGGACACAACCAGAGAAAGAGTTGACGATGAACCAGCAAGGTTGGACCTTGTATTAACCTTCCACAGTTCAGACATAGTAAAAATCACACACAAAATGCCCCACGGCACTAGCGGCCACGTAGTCTTGAGTTCTGAATACAAAGTAGAGTTATCAATGAAGAGTGAGGCAGCATAAGAAGGACTAGAGAAACTCAACTTCAGAAAAGAGAACTACAAGCGTATGAGGCAATTTCTGCAAGAGGGTAAGAGAGCAAGAGGGAAAGACAGTATATAAAAAGATGGAACATGTGACTGCAAAGTGCAGGGAGGCAGAGGAAAAGTTCATGCCAAGGGACAACAGAAACAATGGTAAGACCAGAGTGAGCCCATGGTTTACCCAGGGGTGTGGAGAGGCCAAAGTCAAGTGTGCTAGAGTATGGAAAATGTATAGAATGGAAAGGACTCAGGAAAACAGGGAGTTGAGCCAAAGAACCAAAAAATATATGTGCATGGTTACGGAAAGGTGCCCAGAGGCGATGCAAGAATGACAGCATCAAAAGCCAAACCTGTCCCTGGGAGCTCACAGGGAGCGACCAGGAAGTATGTGAGGAACTCAGCTCAAGATTCAGGGAGGTATTCACAGTGGAAACAGAGAGGCTTCTAGCAAATCGAGGGAGTAGGGTGCACCAGCAAGTGCTGGATACACTGCGCACAACCGGCAGGGTGCGGTGAATTAGATACCTGGAAAGCGGTGGGCCCAGATACCATCTCCCCGTGACTCGTGAGAGAGGGAGCAGATGCACTGTGTGTGCCGCTTACAATAATCTTCTATAAATCTATTGAAACAGTGCAACTTCCTGAGATGTGAAAAATGACAAACGTAGTCCCAATTTTTAAGAAAGGATACAGACAGGCAGCACTAAACTACAGACCTGTGTCGCTAACATGTATGGTATGCAAAGTTATGGAGAAGATACTCAGAAGAAGAGTGGTGGGGCACCTAGAAAGGAATAGGCTTATACAAGACAACCAGCATGGCCACAGGAAGGGAAAATTCTGTATCACAGACCGACTGGAGTTCTAAAATAAGGAAACAGAAGTAAGACAGGATAGAGAGGGATGGGTAGACTGCATCTTCTTGTACTGTAAGAGACTCGTTGAAAAGCTAGAGTAGGAGGCAGGAATAGCAGGGAAAGAACTGCACTGCATCAGGGAATACCTGACAGGAAGGAAACTACGTGTGCTGGTACGTGACGAGGTGTCAGACGGGGTGCTAGTGTCGAGTGGGATTCCACAAGGGTCATTCCTGGGTCAATTGCTGTTTCCAGTATATGTGAATGACATGACAGAAGGGATGAATTCAGAGGTGTCCCTGTTTTGCAGACGATGTGAACCTAATAAGAAGAATACAAGTGGACCAGGATCAGCTAATCTTGCAAAGAGATCTGGACAGGCTGCAAGCCTAGTCAGACAAATTGCTTCTGGAGTTTAACCCCACCAACTACATGAAATTTGGGAAGGACAAAGAAGACCGCAGGTGAAGTACTGCCTAGGAGGTCAAAGACTGCAAAACTCACTCAAGGAAAAGAATTTTGGGATGAGCATCATTCCGAGCACATCTCCTGAGGCACACATCAAATAAATAACTGCTGCAGCACATGGCCGCCTCGCAAGCCTAAGAAAATCCCGGAGCTAAAAGGTATGCTGTATGAAGAGAGTCTAAGATGAAATCAACCTAACGACACAGAAGGACAGGAGGGATAAAGGAAACATTATAACAACATTGAAAATACTGAGAGAAAGTGACAGGGTGGATAGGACACAATGTTTCAGAGATGGGACTCACACATGAGTCGCAGGGATGGCTAGGATGCATTTCTTCACTCACAGAGTTGTCAGGAAGTGAAACAATCTGGAGAGCGATGTAGTGGAGGCAGGATCCATGCATGGCTTTAAGAAGATGATCGATAAAGCTCATGGAGAAGGGAGAGTTGACCTAGAACCGACCAGCGATGAGGCGGGACCAGGAACTATGAATCGACCCCTGAAACCACAACTACCTATATATATATATATATTTAGAAGCAGAGTAGGTATAATTGATATATATATATATATATATATAGAGCATATATATATATACGGGAAGAGACTGGATCCCTATTCGGTTTCTCTAGGGCTGGGTATACCAAATAAAATTTCCTGAGGGGTCTCAGTAGCAGTGCCACAGTCTGGTCTAACAATATATATGTATATATATATGTATATATGTATATATGTATGTATATATATATATGTATTTTTTTTTTTTTTTTTTTTTTATTATCACACTGGCCGATTCCCACCAAGGCAGGGTGGCCCGAAAAAGAAAAACTTTCACCATCATTCACTCCATCACTGTCTTGCCAGAAGGGTGCTTTACACTACAGTTTTTAAACTGCAACATTAACACCCCTCCTTCAGAGTGCAGGCACTGTACTTCCCATCTCCAGGACTCAAGTCCGGCCTGCCGGTTTCCCTGAATCCCTTCATAAATGTTACTTTGCTCACACTCCAACAGCACGTCAAGTATTAAAAACCATTTGTCTCCATTCACTCCTATCAAACACGCTCACGCATGCCTGCTGGAAGTCCAAGCCCCTCGCACGCAAAACCTCCTTTACCCCCTCCCTCCAACCCTTCCTAGGCCGACCCCTACCCCGCCTTCCTTCCACTACAGACTGATACACTCTTGAAGTCATTCTGTTTCGCTCCATTCTCTCTACATGTCCGAACCACCTCAACAACCCTTCCTCAGCCCTCTGGACAACAGTTTTGGTAATCCCGCACCTCCTCCTAACTTCCAAACTACGAATTCTCTGCATTATATTCACACCACACATTGCCCTCAGACACGACATCTCCACTGCCTCCAGCCTTCTCCTCGCTGCAACATTCATCACCCACGCTTCACACCCATATAAGAGCGTTGGTAAAACTATACTCTCATACATTCCCCTCTTTGCCTCCAAGGACAAAGTTCTTTGTCTCCACAGACTCCTAAGTGCACCACTCACTCTTTTTCCCTCATCAATTCTATGATTCACCTCATCTTTCATAGACCCATCCGCTGACACGTCCACTCCCAAATATCTGAATACGTTCACCTCCTCCATACTCTCTCCCTCCAATCTGATATTCAATCTTTCATCACCTAATCTTTTTGTTATCCTCATAACCTTACTCTTTCCTGTATTCACCTTTAATTTTCTTCTTTTGCACACCCTACCAAATTCATCCACCAATCTCTGCAACTTCTCTTCAGAATCTCCCAAGAGCACAGTGTCATCAGCAAAGAGCAGCTGTGACAACTCCCACTTTGTGTGTGATTCTTTATCTTTTAACTCCACGCCTCTTGCCAAGACCCTCGCATTTACTTCTCTTACAACCCCATCTATAAATATATTAAACAACCACGGTGACATCACACATCCTTGTCTAAGGCCTACTTTTACTGGGAAATAATTTCCCTCTTTCCTACATACTCTAACTTGAGCCTCACTATCCTCGTAAAAACTCTTCACTGCTTTCAGTAACCTACCTCCTACACCATACACTTGCAACATCTGCCACATTGCCCCCCTATCCACCCTGTCATACGCCTTTTCCAAATCCATAAATGCCACAAAGACCTCTTTAGCCTTATCTAAATACTGTTCACTTATATGTTTCACTGTAAACACCTGGTCCACACACCCCCTACCTTTCCTAAAGCCTCCTTGTTCATCTGCTATCCTATTCTCCGTCTTACTCTTAATTCTTTCAATTATAACTCTACCATACACTTTACCAGGTACACTCAACAGACTAATCCCCCTATAATTTTTGCACTCTCTTTTGTCCCCTTTGCCTTTATACAAAGGAACTATGCATGCTCTCTGCCAATCCCTAGGTACCTTACCCTCTTCCATACATTTATTAAATAATTGCACCAACCACTCCAAAACTATATCCCCACCTGCTTTTAACATTTCTATCTTTATCCCATCAATCCCGGCTGCCTTACCCCCTTTCATTTTACCTACTGCCTCACGAACTTCCCCCACACTCACAAGTGGCTCTTCCTCACTCCTACAAGATGTTATTCCTCCTTGCCCTATACACGAAATCACAGCTTCCCTATCTTCATCAACATTTAACAATTCCTCAAAATATTCCCTCCATCTTCCCAATACCTCTAACTCTCCATTTAATAACTCTCCTCTCCTATTTTTAACTGACAAATCCATTTGTTCTCTAGGCTTTCTTAACTTATTAATCTCACTCCAAAACTTTTTCTTATTTTCAACAAAATTTGTTGATAACATCTCACCCACTCTCTCATTTGCTCTCTTTTTACATTGCTTCACCACTCTCTTAACTTCTCTCTTTTTCTCCATATACTCTTCCCTCCTTGCATCACTTCTACTTTGTAAAAACTTCTCATATGCTAACTTTTTCTCCCTTACTACTCTCTTTACATCATCATTCCACCAATCGCTCCTCTTCCCTCCTGCACCCACTTTCCTGTAACCACAAACTTCTGCTGAACACTCTAACACTACATTTTTAAACCTACCCCATACCTCTTCGACCCCATTGCCTATGCTCTCATTAGCCCATCTATCCTCCAATAGCTGTTTATATCTTACCCTAACTGCCTCCTCTTTTAGTTTATAAACCTTCACCTCTCTCTTCCCTGATGCTTCTATTCTCCTTGTATCCCATCTACCTTTTACTCTCAGTGTAGCTACAACTAGAAAGTGATCTGATATATCTGTGGCCCCTCTATAAACATGTACATCCTGAAGTCTACTCAACAGTCTTTTATCTACCAATACATAATCCAACAAACTACTGTCATTTCGCCCTACATCATATCGTGTATACTTATTTATCCTCTTTTTCTTAAAATATGTATTACCTATAACTAAACCCCTTTCTATACAAAGTTCAATCAAAGGGCTCCCATTATCATTTACACCTGGCACCCCAAACTTACCTACCACACCCTCTCTAAAAGTTTCTCCTACTTTAGCATTCAAGTCCCCTACCACAATTACTCTCTCACTTGGTTCAAAGGCTCCTATACATTCACTTAACATCTCCCAAAATCTCTCTCTCTCCTCTGCATTCCTCTCTTCTCCAGGTGCATACACGCTTATTATGACCCACTTCTCGCATCCAACCTTTACTTTAATCCACATAATTCTTGAATTTACACATTCATATTCTCTTTTCTCCTTCCATAACTGATCATTTAACATTACTGCTACCCCTTCCTTTGCTCTAACTCTCTCAGATACTCCAGATTTAATCCCATTTATTTCCCCCCACTGAAACTCTCCTACCCCCTTCAGCTTTGTTTCGCTTAGGGCCAGGACATCCAACTTCTTTTCATTCATAACATCAGCAATCATCTGTTTCTTGTCATCCGCACTACATCCACGCACATTTAAGCAACCCAGTTTTATAAAGTTTTTCTTCTTCTCTTTTTTAGTAATTGTATACAGGAGAAGGGGTTACTAGCCCATTGCTCCCGGCATTTTAGTCGCCTCATACGACACGCATGGCTTACGGAGGAAAGATTCTTTTCCACTTCCCCATGGACAATAGAAGAAATAAAAAAGAACAAGAGCTATTTAGAAAAAGGAGAAAAACCTAGATGTATGTATATATATATATATGCATGTGCGTGTCTGTGAAGTGTGACCAAAGTGTAAGTAGGAGTAGCAAGATATCCCTGTTATCTTAGCGTGTTTATGAGACAGAAAAAGAAACCAGCAATCCAACCATCATGCAAAACAGTTACAGGTTTTTGTTTCACAGTCATCTGGCAGGACGGTAGTACTTCCCTGGGTGGTTGCTGTCTACCAACCTACTACCTATAATATATATATATATATATATATATATATATATATATATATATATATATATATATATATATATATATATATATATGTCGTGCCGAATATGTAAAACTGGTCAATTAGCAAGCACTCGTTTAAAATTAAGTCCTTTCTGAAATTTTCTCTTATACGTTTAAAGATATACTTTTTTCATTAATGTTGATGTAAAAAAATTAAATTTTGCACCAGAAGAATCTTAGAAAACTTACCTAACCTTATTATAACAAGATCAATTTATTTTAGCCTAACCCAACTAAATATATTTTAGATTTCTTTACAGTAATTTAATACTAAACAAACACAGTGAAATATATTTTTTTCGTTAGGTTCAAAATGATTTTGGCGAAATTATTGCATACACAAATTTTCACATGTCCTATATGGCAAGATGAGCTTTGCTATTTAAGCCAAGATCGCAAGTTCTGCCTATTCGGCACGACATATATATATATATATATATATATATATATATATATATATATATATATATATATATATATATATATATATATATATATATATATATATATATATATATATATATATATATATATATATATATCTTTTGTTGAAGATATTTCCTATAAAAAACCGCCTCGACGGAATCACCATCTACCCTTGGAAGAATGGCAAGCTATTAGCATGGGACTATACCTGTGTGTCTACACTGGCTGACACCTACATCCATCACAGTGTCGGGTGACAGGGAGGAGCTGCTGCTCACAGGGAGGAGTACTAGATCAGCAAATTCATGGACATAAGCCAACAGTATCAATTTGTCCCAGTGGGATCAGAGACCTTGGGATCACGGGAAAAAAATGCCACACGTTTCCTTAAAGAACTGGGTTCCAGACTCATCGACACCACCAGGGACCCAAGGGCAACCATTTTCATGTTCCAGCGCCTCAGCGTCGCCATCCAGAGCGGAAATGCTTGCTGCATACTTGGTTCGCGTCCGATTTCGGAGGAGCTGGAGGAGATTCATAATCTTTGATATATTTTACCAGTGTATTCAAGTTTGTGTTTTCTGTCAATGTATTCTATTAATAAAATTTCATGTAGAATATAAAATATAGCGGGTAGTAGAAGAAAATATTCAAACAGCTATATATATATATATATATATATATATATATATATATATATATATATATACATATATATATATATATATATATATATATATATATATATATATATATATATATATATATATATATATATATATATATATATATATATATATATATATATATATATATATATATATATATATATATATATATATATATATATATATATATATATATAGTTGTTGAGGTGGTTCGGACATGTAGAGAGAATGGAGCGAAACAGAATGACTTCAAGAGTGTATCAGTCTGTAGTGGAAGGAAGGCGGGGTAGGGGTCGGCCTAGGAAGGGTTGGAGGGAGGGGGTAAAGGAGGTTTTGTGTGCGAGGGGCTTGGACTTCCAGCAGGCATGCGTGAGCGTGTTTGATAGGAGTGAATGGAGACAAATGGTTTTTAATACTTGACGTGCTGTTGGAGTGTGAGCAAAGTAACATTTATGAAGGGATTCAGGGAAACCGGCAGGCCGGACTTGAGTCCTGGAGATGGGAAGTACAGTGCCTGCACTCTGAAGGAGGGGTGTTAATGTTGCAGTTTAAAAACTGTAGTGTAAAGCACCCTTCTGGCAAGACAGTGATGGAGTGAATGATGGTGAAAGTTTTTCTTTTTCGGGCCACCCTGCCTTGGTGGGAATCGGCCGGTGTGATAATAAAAAATATATATATATATATATATATATATATATATATATATATATATATATATATATATATATATATATATATATATATATATATATATATATTTACAGTTGAATGAGATTGTGATCTGAGGAAAAACTTCCCCCCTCCCTCAGTTCACGATCCCATTCGCCTCGACACATGCAACGTTAATTACAATGTCAGTTTCAATATTCTTGACAGTTGGTCACGACAACATCGAGGAATTCCGATTAATTTGCGGGGGAAAGAAGAATCCTTTCTGGACTATCAGGATAATAATTCATTTATGTTGATCCTAAATGTAAGAGGGATGGGAGGACAATTAATGAAAAGAGGAAAAAAAACTGGAACAAGTAATGAAAACCTTTCCACGCAGGAGAGCCTGGAAAGGTTCTCATTACTGGCCTAAGATAGCATCAAACCTTCGGCACTATTAGCTCGAGACGGTGTCTAAACGTTCTAACTGATGTCAAAGACTAGCACCAAAACGTTCTCACAACTAGTGCAAGCCTGTGTCGAAAGGTTCTCACCACTGAAGTAGGATAGTGTCGAATCGTTGTCCCAACTGGAGCAGGTCAATGGCAAAGATTACTGCTTCTGTAGATTAAGTACGGCAGTCATGAGGCGGTTATGAGGCACGGGATACGTAAAGCCACCATAATGTTTCTAACGAAGAGCTATTATGGCGAGGCTTTCGTGGTGAGTTGACGCCTTTATATATATATATATATATATATATATATATATATATATATATATATATATATATATATATATATATATATATATATATATATATATATATATATATATATATATATATATATATATATATATATATATATATATATATACATATATACATGTATGAACCACTGTGAAAGAATAGTGAAATTCCAAGCTATTTCGTGATTTCTCACATTATCAAGGAACTATACAGAAGAAAGATATATACAGAGAAAGATCGCAATCAGCAGGACTCAATACTGCTTATGGGACGGACAAGATTCCTAGGCAGCGCTCTTATCCATTCGGCCATCACAAATGCCACATAGACTGGGCAGCCTGGCTCACAAGCCCATATTTCTTTCCCAGCCCGGGGACGTCAGTGAGCCTCAAGCATGGATTCAAGCTATTTCAATCTCCTCCTGTATGCACTGACCTCTAGCGAATTTTACATCATTGCACCACGCAGAAACTAGCGGGTATATACAGAGAAAGATAGCAGTAAGCAGGACTCGATACTGCTTATGGAACGGACAAGATTCCCAGGCAGCTCTCTAAACAACTCGGCCATCACAAATGCTGCCCAGTCTATGTGACATTTGTGATGGCCGAGTGGTCTAGAGCGCTGCCTGGGAATCTTGTTCGTCCCATAAGCAGTATCGAGTCCTGCTGACTGCGATCTTTTTCTGTATATACCCTCTTGTCTCTGCGTGGTGCATTGACACACACACACACACACATTTGTATGTATTTAAATATATATATATATATATATATATATATATATATATATATATATATATATATATATATATATATATATATATATATATATTAGAGAGTTGACATAACTATGCTTTCATACATTACTCTCTTCACAGACTTCTCAGAGCACCTGTCACTTCTTTTCCCTATTCAGTTCTATGATTCACCTCATCTTTCATAGACCATCTGGTGTCGCGTCCACACCCAGATATCTGAATACATTCACCTCCTCCATTCTCCCTCTCTCCAATCTGATATCCAGTCTTTCTTTACGTAATTTTTTGTTATTCTCATCACCTTACTCTTTCCTATATTCACATTTAATTTCCTTCTTTTACATACCCTACCAGACTCGTCCACCAACCTCTGCAACTTTTCTTTAGAATCTCCCAAACGCACAGTTTCATCAGCAAAGAGCAACTGTGACAACTCCCACTCTGTGTTAGATTATCTTTTAACACCACACCTCTTGCCAACACCCGAGCATTCACTTCTCTTACAACCTCTTCTATAAATATATTGAACAACCATTGTGACATCACACATCCCTGTCTAAGGCCTACTTTTTACTTTTTCTCCTACATTAACCTGAGGCTAACTATCCTCGTAAAAACTCTTCACTGCTTTCAGTAGTCTGTTTCCCATTCCATACATTTGTAACATTTGCCACATTGCGCCCCTATCCACCCTATCATACACCTTTTTGCAAATCCATAAATGGCATTAAAAGCTCTTTACTCTTATCTAAATACTGTTCACCTATACGTTTCACTGTAAACACTTCGTCTACACTCCCCCCTACTCTTCCTAAAGCCTCCGTGTACATCTGCTATCCTGCTGTCCGTCTTACTCTTAATTCTTTCAATAGTAACTCTACCATACACTTTACCAGGTATACTCAACAGGCTTATTCCCCTATAATTTTTTACTCTCTTTTGTCCCCTTTGCCTTTATACAAAGGTGCTACCAAATATCTTCGTACAAACAAGGTGCAATTTGTATTCACGCTAAGACTGGACAGAGCTATATCTTATAATGTAGTAATTTTGTTGGGGAGACTCACCTGTTTCCAGTTTAACAACGGAGGAGAGGAACAGGATGTTCTCTGAACTGGAGTCCTTAGTTTAGCATCTTGACCTGCAAATATAAATGAAACATTTTGTTTGTTAGTTTATGAAGAAATATCATATAGCATATTACCTATTCTTTTTCTCTTAATATATGGGAAAAAGTGATTGTAAAGGTAATGACACATTTTTAACATAGAAAATTTTCCAAACAGTTTTCTATATTAAGAACGCTGCATTAGGCATGGGGTTTAAAATTTAGTGAAAGAACTACAGGATTTGTAAATTCCAGTTTAATATCATCTCTACCAGGATATGTTGACTTTGTTAACCAGCTCATCTAGGTTCGAGTGCCCGTACCATACGTCTTATTAGCGAGCAATATTTGACATTTCAGTACTATTTTCATCGTTATCATCTCTGTAAATAGCTTCAGAATAACATTTTTCTGTAACCTGGATATATATAGCAAACGGCTGATTGAAAATGTGACACAAACAAACTGTGAAACTCTCAGTCTGATCCGAGGCTGATGAAGCTGATGAAGATTCTTTATTGTATGTGAGGTAAAAGGACACATGTGCAACTAATGTGACATTTTATTGTGGCAACGTTTCGCTTTCCAGGAGTTATGTTAAGCCGACCTAGGTTTGACAAAACTCCTGGAGAGCGAAACGTTGTAGCAATAAAATGTCACATTAATTGCACATGTGTTCTTTTACTTTACATATTGTCGGTAATTTTGCCCTTTTTAATTCCTGAACATAATTAATATATTCATTGAAGAGCCCTAAACCCGTCTGGATCATATAGCGCCTGAGTGCCTGATGAACTCATTCCACCCTTAAATCGACAGGATGGGACCACCTCTTCTAGTAGTCAACAGAAAGCGGACTTCTTTGCCGAACACTTTGCTACCAAAATGCAAGTTCCTGATCCAGGAACTGTGTCAAGAACTGTGTCAGAACTGTCAGTGGTGACGATAAGGCAGGAGGAGGTGCATTTCCTTCTTAAATCGCTAGACCAAGAAAAGGCTGTGGGCCCAGACAAGTTGAGCCCAAGATTGCTGAGAAGATGTGCAGACCAGCCAGCAGCACGTCTAACTCGCATCTTTCAGCACTGCCTAGTACAGTGTAAATGGCCTTCTCTGTGGAAAGAGGCAAATGTAGTCCATGTTCACAAAAAAGAAGAGCAGAGCAGAAATCAGCAAATACAGACCTGTGTCACTGCTGTCAATTACTGGCCTTTAAACAATAATCTCAAGACAAATAACAGAGTTTTTTGACTATCACTCACAACTTTGTGACCGTCAATATGGCTTCAGGAAAAATTACTCTGCTGCTGATCTGTTGTTGAACCTCTTCACTAAGTGGCAACAGTCACTGGATGAATCCAAAGTTAGCTGGGTGGTAGCACTGGACATTGCTGGTGCTTTCGACCGGGTGTGGCACCAGGGCCTCTTAGCAAAACTGCAAGCTCTGGGAATTGCAGGCTATACTCTATGTCTCCTCAGTGCTTACCTTCATGGTAGATCTCTAAGGGTAGTTCTTAATGGAACGGAATCAGCAAGACATCCTATTGGGGAAGTGTTCCACAAGGAAGCGTGCTGGGACCATTGTTATGGAATGTCTACTTCAATGATCCTCTTCATCTCATCCCAAAATCCCATGCATATGCAAATGACTGTACACTGACATTCACTTATCCAAGAGAAGAAATGCCAATTGCTCTAAGCTACATCAATCACCAGCTAAGAACTATATCAGCTTTGGGATGATGGTAATGCCGGTGCAGTAGTAATGATGAATGGGAGGGTGTTGGAGCCTGGGGAAGAAGTTGATATCCTTGAGGAGAAATTTGACTCCAAACTGACCATGAAGAGCCACGTTGTAAATCTTGCAAACAAAACAGCCAGGAAGCTTACAGTACATCGCCGTATCTCACATCTGCTTGACAGTAGGGGTTGCAAGATTCTGTACGAGGCACAAGTACGCTCACACCTTAAGTATGCTCTACTTTCTTGATCTGCCTGCCCCCCTCTTCTCATCTGCGACTGCTTGACGGAGTAGAGAACAGAGCAAGACGTCTCATTTCTCGCCTGGACCAATCCGGGAGAGATCTGTCATTTCAGCAGAGCCTTCAACGCAGGAGGGATGTGGGTGGCCTTACTGTTATTTACAAGGCCAATATTGTCAAAGTACCACATTTGGATCCACTTCGAAGACAGCGTGAAGCAAGCTTCTATACCACAAGACGGGCAGAAAGCAACAGCTTCACTCTGGCTGTACCCTTCTCCAGAACATTAATTCATCTGAGATCATTTATCCCCAGGATGACTCGAGTATGGAACACTGCATTATGAAGTCGACGAGATAAAGTCAGTAGATCAAATGAAAATGCTGGCCCACAGATGGCTCCAACTTCATCCTGCTCCCTACTTGTATGTCTCATAACAATAAAAATGCTTTCAAATGAGCTGATGTAGGTAGCCGCTCTTAGCTTGTCAATAAAGTTAGGAATCCTTAACCTGTAAATAGCTTGACAATAAAGCTAGGGATCCTTAACCTTGTCAAACCCAGTGTAAAACAAAATAAAAATTGAAAGTAATCACTGTTAAGGTAAAGGAGGATAATTCAAATTTCATGGATCAAGAGCCCTTCAATGTCATTATACAACCTCCCCTGAAGGGGAATATTTCCTTAGAGAAGTTTCTAATTCAAAAATAAGAAAAAAAGCGTCATCATCTAATGCGTGGCGATTCTCTAACCTGAATGTATTTCGTTATTCAGTCATTTTATTTACTCTTGACTTTTTCGAAAAATAAATAATTTAGCGATAGACCCGAATGGTTTCTATTAGATAGTTTTTCTTCGCCGATGTCTTCAGTTTCTCCCCTAGTCTGCACTCCTCTTCTGGTCTTCCCAATAATCCGCTTTACATGACCAATGCACATGTTTCAAATGAATTTCAACGGCAACTTCTTTGACGACCCTCGAAATCTGTTTTAAGTCTTCTTAGATCTCTCTCTTTCTCTTCTGTCTCTCTCCTCATTGTTCGCATCGCTCTCGGGCCGTGTGGACCTGCTGCGCAGACGCTCCTGATTGAGTTGGCTTTTGCGCAGTTTACCTGACTGAGCTGCCCCTAGCGTTGGTTGGTGGAAACTTTATTTTCTCCAACATGGCGCTGAATAGCAGAAGACGAATCAATACTGTCTGCATTGAGATGATCCGTGGGGCTGTCACGGGATCCAACATGGATTTATTGCTACCAGCGATCATTCGCGATACCTATGGTATAGCAAATGAGGAGATATGTGGTGTCGCACTCAATGGAACGACGAGAATCTTCGTTAAAATGACGTCTGCACGAGTCTACGAGGCGGTGGTCGACAAGTATCAGGAGACCACCATACCGGTTAATACAGCTGTGTCGGTGCGACTCCATGATGTATCTCGACAATACACTTGGGTGAAAATCAGGAATGTGCCTTTTGAGGCGACTGATTTTGATATTAGCAGTGAACTGCGTAATTATGGAACGGTTCACGTAGCCACAGCAGGGAGATGGGCAACTGGACCGTATGAAGGTACGCTGGAAGGTACATATACTGTTAAAATGACTCTACGACATCCTATTCCTTCATATGTTGTGTTGAAGGAATTACGGACTCAAGTCTATATAACGTATGCGGGGGCAACGACGTACGTGTCGGCTATGTGGGTCATATGACCACATCGCGGCGCAGTGTGGGAAACGAAGTGGGTACCCGGCACAACAGCAACGGCAACGGCAGCCAGTGGGCAAGGTAGGCGACGAGCGAGAACAGCCTCTTGCTACGCCGCCCCAACAACGGTTGTCATGGAGTGAGGAGGTGGACAAAGAAAAGGAGCTCGAATCGCCAGTTGTAACGCTACAAGGAGAATCTCAGTCTTTGGACATACATCAGGTTTTAGAGGAGAGAATACCTAATATGGGTGAAGAAGTGGCGGCGTCTTTGGTAAAGGCGTTGGATGTCTTGTTAGAGGAATCTGTCCTAGATCATGTGGAAGACCCAGGCTTAGTTCTGGGGACGGCTGTGAATGATGGTATGGCAGGAGATGACGTTTTGTCGACGAGAGAGTCTAAAGGATTGAAGGTGCATGCAGTAGAGGTGGAGGTGCATCAGGAAGGTGCTTCAGATGTCCAAATGCAGGTGGAGGGCGGGACACGAAAGAGGACTGCAGCATCATCGGATTCTGATGATGTGCTCACTCCTGCCCAACGCCCTGGGAAAAAGTCTTGGGTGGAGGTACAGCAGAGAGAGAAAGGTGAACCCAAGGATCAAGGGATTGCAAAGGTGATTCCCAACAAAGGGGGGAGGGACAGAGGTGTTGCAAAACGAACTGGGGTAAAGTCAATGCCGGGGACAAAAGGAAAACCCATTTGTTGAATTCAAGTGTTTTACTATAAATATTAACGGGTTGAGAGCTGAGAGGAAGCTTAAGTGGTTTAATGAGTATTTGGTGCGACTTGGTGTGGATGTGGTATTCTTACAGGAACATAATTTTAGGCCTGGTTATGAGTTGGATATGAGTGGTTATAATGTGTACATGGAACATGCGACACGTTTGAAAGGTGGGGCTGCCATTTTGGTAAAGGAAACTAGCCCGTTTATAGTAAGGCGTAGTGAAGGGGGGGAGGGGAGGGTAATTAGAGTGGATGGAACCTGGGGTAGGGTTCCCATTAGTTTAGTATGTGTATATGGCCCGGCTGAGGGTGATGTGAGTATTAAAACTAAATTTGTTCAGGACGTACTGGTCTATTTTTTACGTGGTTTACCGAATGTTGCAATAATAGGCGGAGATTGGAATTGCGTGATACGTCGTAAAGATGTGGAGCCTAGAGGTGCGGGGTGTTGTTTGGGTATATTGGGGGATTTATTGACCGGGGTGGGGTTAAAGGATGTGTGCGGGGGAGGAGAGGGATGGTAGAGCATACCTTCATTAAACGAGGTTATGCGGCGAGGTTGGACCGAATGTACGTGCCTTGTGCGGTTACTGTGCGGAGGGTGAATGTGATAGATGTGGTTTTTTCGGATCATAGAGGTGTTGTAATAGATGTGGATATTGCGGGTGTGCCTCGGAGGGGTCCATCATTTTGGAAATTAAATGTAAGGTTATTGAAGGAAGAGGATAGTCTTTTGTCTTTTGGACATATGTGGGATCGTTTAGTGGTTGAAGCACCAGGGGATGTTGCCATGGTTAATTGGTGGGAAACGATAGCTAAAAAACGTATTAAGGAATATTATATTAATCGAGGGACGAGATATAATCAGTTACAATACGGTTTTCAAAAATATTTAGAGGGGCAGTTGCGCGAATGCTATGCACAAATTAATGCTAATTATCCTGTTATTGAAATTGAAAGTTTGAAGGAACATATACGAAATTTACAAAATGAGAGGTTTGATGGGGAAAGGCTTAAGGGCGGGATTGAGGAGGTTTTGTGGGGAGATCGGCCGTCGGCGTGTGTGTTGCGGAGTCAACACAGACGTCGCAAGGCAATGGAGTTAATGGGGTTGAATGTTCAGGTAGGTATGCAAGGGTATAAAGTGGATCAGGTGTTGACGACGACTGAGGGTATGAGTGGGTATATTGATGCTTGGGTTAAGTTGAAAACGCAAAGTGTGGGAATAAGCGAAATAGCATTACAGTCCATTGGAAGGTTTGTGCAGTGTGAGTTGACTGAGCATGATCGATTCGTTTTGGGAGGGCCGATAACGGAGTGTGAGACATGGGAAGCTTTATCCGGGGCGCAATTAGGTAAGGCACCAGGAATTGATGGGTTGCCCAGCGACTTTTATCTTCAAAATTGGAGCATCACTGTTTTAAAAGGGTGCTTTACACTACAGTAAGATTATTCAATATTAACACCCCTCCTTAATTAGGTAAGGATCGGGTCTTAGGGGCACTTTTATCTTCAAAATTGGAGCGTTTTAAAAGGGTTTTTGGTAAGATTATTCAATATCCTTAAGCGGGATCGGGTCTTAGGGGCACAGCAAAGGGCTAAAGGTGAGCCATTAACAAAGACTATCGTGCTATTTCATTATTGTGTGGTGATTATAAGATTTTTGCAAGGATTTTAGCTAACAATAAAAAAGGTCCTGGGTAAAGTGATTGATAAGGGACAATATGGGGTGCCGGGAAGGTCTATGTATGACGGGCACGGTTTGATTAGAAGTTTTATTGAGGAAAGAGTAAAATTGGGAGGGGGGGGGGGTGTTGGCTATAGATTGGGAGGCGGCATATGATAGTGTAGAACGGGAAGCGTTATGGAAGATTATGAGATGGCAGGGGTTTGGAGAGGAAATTATTTCATGGGCCAAATTACTGTATCAAGATGCATCCTTGAGGGTGCAGGTAAATGGAAGGTTAGGAGAACAAATTCAGATGAGAAGGAGTCTACGTCAAGGTTGTCCCCTTTCACAAATATTTTTTGCGTGTTTACAGGATCCCTTTTATAGAGGAATTAGGGTCTTATTAGCAGCTAATGGGGTAAGTAACGAAAGGGGTGGGGGGCTGGCATTGTTGGATATGTTGATGACACAACGATTTTAGTAAGTGGTAACAGGGATTTGCCTCTGGTGGAAAAGTTAGTGAATGTTTTTGAAAAGGCTTCTGGTATGTCAATTAATAAGGAGAAAACGAAGTATATGGATCTTGGGGATGGGTTAAGTGAGGAATGTGAAGTAGTTGAAAGGTGGAAAAAGGTGGACCAATTACTGATATGTGGGATCGTTTATGTAAGTGATATCAAGTTAGCACAACAAATAAATTCAGTGCGTATTGTAGATGGTGTACTGAAGCGCATCAGTGGTTTACGAGCTGCACACTTAACTTTGCATCAAAGAGTAATTACAACGAATGTTCTATTATATAGTAAACTATGGCATGTTGCAGTAATATATCCGATACTTCGTAGTGAGATACAAAGGTTACAAAAGCGCGTTTTTAGATTCATTTGGGGTACTGGAAGCGAATGGTTAAGTAGAGCGGTTGTCACACTCCCGGTTGGCCGAGGAGGGCTGGGTCTTATAGCTGTTGAAAAGAGGATTATGAGTGTGTATTTGAAACGTAGTTATAAGCGGGAGGGGGGGGGGAAGGGTAGGCGGACTTCATAAGATACGTCAGGATATGCAACGGTGGTGGGTGGGTAGGGGATTCATAATAGGTGAGGCAATGTTACGGGTCATCATAAACATGAGAGATCCTTCACATATTAAATTGGGAAACCTTGATGGGGTGGATGGTAAGGCAGTGGTAGCGGTGGTAGAAGGGGTTTATCCGATGTATGATTGGCGTAATATTTGGGGGCGTTTGAACAAATTGCGTTTAAAACCAAAAGTAGGAGAAGTTATGTATAGATTTTTACATGGGATCTTACCGTCTGGAATGGTTTTATTCCATAAGAGAATACGGGAGGATGGGATATGCAAGGCTTGTGGCTGATTGGAGACTATTTTCCATATGGTGTATTTTTGCGAATGTATTGAACTAATAAGGGTTTGGTTGGGTAAGGTAATAAGGTTAGTGGGAGGGGGGGGTTTGCAGGTGTTGAGGGTTTTAAGCTTAGACATAGGTGGGGTGAATCAAATGGTAGAGAATGCGGTAGGGTATGTAATTACGGATTATATTTATATGTCTTGGGCTATGAGAGGAGCGAACGTGTGTGAAAGAATTAATGCGTTAATATCAACTTTTTATAGGACAAAGTGTAGGAATAAGGAGGTGTATGGGGGGAGATGGGAGAGGGTTTTAAGTGAGGGTTATAGGAATTTCACATTACGGGATTTAAGGGAGTTGAAAGGCAGGTAAGGGGGATGAAATGGGCTGGTTTCCTAGAATGGGCGGTAGCATGATGAGTTTGTTTTATGGAATGTTACATGAGGTATGTCCGGGGTGCAATTTAGCATTATTTGTTCTGAGTGTTTCAAGTACAATACAGTTATATTTGGAATTGTCGACTTATAACTTTATATATATTTACTTTCATGTATATATCATTAATGGTTTTTTCTTATGAACATTTTCGATGATATTCAATCAATATGTAAATGTCAAAAAAAGGCTTTTTATGTTTCAGTTGAATTACAATGTATTTTTGTAAGCACAATTGAATTGGTTGTCAATAGAAGCATAGTGTGTTTTGATATATTAAGGTATTGTTTTTCTTTTTAATTTGTCTAGATGGTAGCAATACTATGTATGTAGTTAAGATTTTTAGGAAACCTTGAAGTTGAACAGAATGAATGAATCATTCGTGGTTGAGTCGACGTATTATTATAAATGACGTTGGAAGTGATTGTGTTAAATTTGACAATATACTTTATATTATTATTTGTATGTATGTACCTGAATGTTAAATTGAAGTCTGAATTTTAGAGGTGAAGAGTGGGTTTTCCTTTTTATTCTTTTTTTTTCTTTATGGTAATACATGGTTGTATCATGTACACCAACGAATATGGTTAGGGGTATATGGTAAATTTTCGTGTTGATTAGATATTTATAATACAGATGGAATACTAGGCTTAGGTTAGGGTAAAATTATGATAATTGTGAAATGTTCCTTGATACAATCGGCTCTTTATTATGCAAATTGGGTAGAATGGTTCTACGTATGGCATTATTGAAAAATGTTGAGCTAATTCTAATTGTAGGTACGATGTGCAATGAACATGTGCACAGCTAGGCGAGCAGCTGCGCGGGCCGTGCAGTTGTAATGGACCTGTATGGTCGGTGTAGGTGTTCGCTCGGATGTGTTCTTGACATCATAGGTTCAATTAGTATCCTATATTTCTTTCCGTGATCAGAGCATAAGGAATTTCGTCTGTAACGAAATGATGAATGTATACTTGTATTTTATCATTCTAGTGTACATTAAGAGCAAGGATGATTAATTGGAGGAAGAGTTAATATAGGTTGTATGTTTTTTTTTTTTTTTACGAATGTTAACTTATCCACATGCATCTAGTATAAGACAGTTTTAAGCTTCGGTATCAGATTTTATAGTTGTCATATTTGTTATATTGTTATGTTACTTGTTATTGTTTCAATATCTAATGTAATGTTTTTCAGTTATTGTCATATATTGTCATATTTATGATTTTTCCTTTTGTCTATTGTCTTTTTGTGTGGTTTTAAATAAAATAAAAAAAAAGATCTCTCTCTCTCTTCTGTCTCTCTCCCTCTCTCTCTCTCTCTCTCTCTCTCTCTCTCTCTCTCTCTCTCTCTCTCTCTCTCTCTCTCTCTCTCTCTCTCTCTCTCTCTCTCTCTCTCTCTCTCCCCTGCTTCCAAAAAAAAACAGACGATATAGTAGCTATAACGAGACAAAATTTGTTAATCATTAAAAATAAGTTGCAGGAATTACTCTGGTCCCTTAAGGCTTGTTAATTATTTTTGAAATTAATTCGTATCACAAAATAAACCTTTGTAGAACTAAATTGCATGCATTTTCTAAAACGTTGCAATAATAATAATAATAATAATAATAATAATAATAATAATAATAATAATAATAATAATAATAATAATAATAATAATAATAATAATATGATTCGCCATAAAGAAATTAATGCGTACTGCCTCACTTCAAGAATATGTTGACTAAAAAGTGTCTGTTCCTCAATGCATATAGACTGAGAGTTGTTTATCTTTCAGTGTATTAAAATATTCTTGATTGTTGGTGAATAGGTCACGTGCAGCCTTAATGACCCGTTTAAGTCGAAAGGCGTCAAAGGCCTATTAACCTACCAACCAGCCATTACTTGCTCTGTGCAAATTGGCTTATTAGGTATGAAAGGAATCTATTACATGAGGATCATTTGTATAAAGACACTTGGTGTAGCCCAAACTACATTTTGCTCTATGTAGAGCTCTTTCAAGATCTATACACACCCAAAAGTCGCCCATAATAACTAACTGCTCGGCACGAGGGTTTTCCTACCATATATGTCGCCAATATCTTCCCTCCTCTAACATGTAGGTCATTAAGGCTGCATGTAACCTGTACACCTGTAAACAGGAATATAAGTGAACTCTTCATCTATGTACACAGAGAAATAAATACGTCTCCGTGTACAAAGCCTTACCTATGCAGCTGGCCTGAGCGAACTTGTGGTTCTCTCACTTTGTTTATTATTTGGATTGCATGATACAGTTTCTGTCAATTATCAAGACAGGAAAAATGTTTTTCTTTTAAAAGCTTGCACATTACATAAAAAAAATAATTTCTTGATTATTGTTATTTAATTCGAAATGTTTCTCTGTTCCATACATTCTTTATTTATTTTTTCGATCCTGCTTTTAATTGAATACTTTAATTATTATTATTATTATTATTATTATTATTATTATTATTATAAAAAAAGAAGCGCTAAACCACAAGGGCTATACAGCGCTGTTGAATACTTTAAAAATATGAAAATTTTCCTTCTATCGTAATTTTTGCTCTATCGTTAAAATTTTCAAGAGCACAATGAAGGGTCAGGTTGACGGTCAAGAGTTTCCGTCCTCTACCTCGTGACGAAAGGTCAAAACTAATATGAAAAGGCGAGGCTGTTGCGAGCTTTCTGGTGGTACTTTCTATTAGTCTTTCAGTCTTAAGTTCTGTCGACTACAGTCATTAAGGCTGTCACTTGTACAATAACAATAACTTTGTCAATGGTCCAAGTCGGACCGAAACATCGTCGTAAGCTTCTCTCTTTTATGTGCGGGTTATTTGTGTATCGTTCCAGTCACGGTATTGTGCCTTTTTGTTATTCAATAACAAGTATAATGTAACACCAAAAATATACAATAGATTGAAGTCACTATATTGGGATACTGTATATACACCTCTCTGTCTACACCTCTCTGTCTACACCTCTCTGTCTACACCTCTCTGTCTACACCTCTCTGTCTACTTACCCTCTTATATTTTTATCTTACTGATCTTTTTAATTATCTTTTGTTAATATGGTCTATATTTATGTATGAGCCATAAGTATTTCTCACATGTTCCTGATTAATATAATATATAATATTGAAACTCTGCGAAATGGAGAACATTAATGATAAATACAACTTCAGCATTATCTAAAGTGACAGTAGATAACGTGCAGCTGCTTTGAATAAGCCAGCAGCTCATTAATTATGCAAAATGTTGGGTACTACATTGACAATAGTGATGTGGAATATTCTGCCTGTGGACTGATACATTTTGGATGCATGAAGTTACCGCTCCTCTCTGTGCAAATACTACTGTATCTGTAGAAAGAGATATCTACACATCTCTGTAATAATCTCTTCCTATCGTTTGCAGTCTCTCTTTCACCTCTTCTCCTTACTCTACCACCATCCGTTACCACCCTACCATAAAGGTAACTACACTAATAACACTAAATTATACTACTAATCAACAACGACAATAACACAATACAACGATGGAACACTCCAACACTTATTGGGATACATATTTGGAAAATATCACTTATGCATTTTGTTCTTCCACTATGGCTTGGATATTTATTAATGCTTATAGAATATTTATTGTGGTTTATCTTTTATATTAATGCTTAAAGATTTTGTACCCAAAACTTCCTAGAGGAGAAACGTCAGATCATACCAATTTATTTCGCAACCTGATATACCCCACGACTCACGAAATCGTAATAACACTGTTGCCATGAGTTCATACCCCACCCGTTCCATGATTTGTTTGATATGCCCCACATATTTTATAAGCCTATGATAATAGCCAACAACATTCAAATCGATCTTTGTCAAAGGCTAATTCTGCCAGCATGAATGATGAGTTGAAAGAAAGTAAAACTCTTGAGTAAGCTAAATCTCTTGTCTCCAATATTTGCATTAGCTTATAAATATTTAGATTCATTTATAAAGTATGTAAAGTATGTGCGTGTGTGCGCTCTCAACTAATTGTGGTAGCAGGGGTCGAGTTTCGGTTCCTGGCCTCGCATCTCTGCTGACTGATACTTCTTTCAGTTTCTCTCCTGGCTGCATAAGCCCTATCATACCTGTTTTTACAGAAATGTACTGATTCTGCCTCTACCACTTCACTGTCAGGGTGGCTCCAGTTCCTGATCACTCTAAGGCTAAAGTAAGTGTATATGTACTCACCTAGTTGTACTCACCTAGTTGAGGTTGCAGTTGTGTGTGTACTCACCTAGTTGTACTCACCTAGTTGAGGTTGCAGTTGTGTGTGTACTCACCTAGTTGTACTCACCTAGTTGAGGTTGCAGGTGTGTGTGTGTGTGTGTGTGTGTGTGTGTGTGTGTGTGTGTGTGTGTGTGTGTGTGTGTGTGTGTGTGTGTGTGTGTGTGTGTGTGTATGCGTGTGTGTGTGTGTGTGTACTCACCTATTTGTACTCACCTATTTGTGGTTGCAGGGGTCGAGTCCTAGCTCCTGGCCCCGCCTCTTCACCGGTTGCTACTAGGCCCTCTCTCTCCCCGCTCCATGAGCTTTATCAAACCTCGTCTTAAAACTGTGTATGGTTCCTGCCTCCACTACGTCATTTTCTAGGCTATTCCACTGCCTTACAACTCTATGACTGAAGAAATACTTCCTACTATCTCTCTGACTCATTTGTGTCTTCAACTTCCAATTGTGGCCTCTTGTTTCTGTGTACCCTCCCTGGAACATCCTGTCCTTGTCCACCTTGTCTATTCCACGCAGTATTTTATATGTCGTTATCATGTCTCCCCTGACCCTCCTGTCCTCCAGTGTCGTGTGTGTGTGTGTGTGTGTGTGTGTGTGTATGTGTGTGTGTGTGTGTGTGTGTGTGTGTGTGTACTCACCTATTTGTACTCACCTATTTGTGGTTGCAGGGGTCGAGTCACAGCTCCTGGCCCCGCCTCTTCGCTGATTGCTACTAGGTCCTCTCTCTCCCTGCCCCATGAGCTCTATCATACCTCGCCTTAAAACTATGTATGGTTCCCGCCTCCACTACGTCACTTTCTAGGCTATTCCACGGCCTGACTACTCTATGACTGAAGAAATACTTCCTAACATCCCTTTGATTCATCTGAGTCTTCAACTTCCAATTGTGACCTCTTGTGCCTGTGTCCCTTCTCTGGAACATCCCGTCTTTGTCCACCTTGTCTATTCCACGCAGTATTTTATATGTCGTTATCATGTCTCCCCTGACCCTCCTGTCCTCCAGTGTCGTCAGGTCGATTTTCCTCAACCTTTCTTCGTAGGACAATCCCCGTAGCTCTGGGACTAGTCTTGTTGCAAACCTTTGCACTTTCTCTAATTTCTTGACGTGCTTGACTAGGTGTGGATTCCAAACTGGTGCTGCATACTCCAGCATGGGCCTGACGTAAATGGTATACAGAGTCTTAAACGAATCCTTACTGAGGTATCGGAACGCTATCCGTAGGTTTGCCAGGCGCCCGTATGCTGCAGCAGTTATCTGATTGATGTGCGCCTCAGGAGATATGCTCGGTGTTATACTCACCCCGAGATCTTTTTCCTTGAGTGAGGTTTGCAGTCTTTGGCCATCTAAACTATATTGTGTCTGCGGTCTTCTTTGCCCTTCCCCAATCTTCATAACTTTGCATTTGGCAGGGTTAAATTCAAGGAGCCAGTTGCTGGACCAGGCTTGTAGCCTGTCCAGGTCTCTTTGTAGTCCTGCCTGATCCTCATCCGATTTGATTCTTCTCATTAACTTCGCATCATCTGCAAACAAGGACACTTCTGAGTCTATCCCTTCCGTTATATCGTTCACATATACCAAGAACAGCACAGGTCCTAGGACTGACCCCTGTGGAACCCCGCTTGTCACAGGCGCCCACTCTGACACCTCGTCGCGTACCATGACTCGTTGTTGCCTCCCTGTCAGGTATTCTCTGATCCATTGCAGTGCCTTTCCTGTTATGTGTGCCTGATCCTCTAGCTTTTGCAGTAACCTCTTGTGAGGAACTGTGTCCAAGGCCTTCTTGCAGTCCAAAAATATGCAGTCGATCCACCCCTCTCTCTCTTGTCTTACTTCTGTCACCTTGTCATAAAACTCTAGTAGGTTTGTGACACAGGATTTTCCTTCCCTGAAACCGTGCAGGTTGTCAATTATACACTTGTTTCTTTCCAGGTGCTCCACCACTCTCCTCCTGATGATCTTCTCCATGACCCTACATACTATACACGTTAGTGATACAGGTCTGTAGTTTAGTGCCTCATGTCTGTCTCCCTTTTTAAAAATTGGGACTACATTTGCCATCTTCCATACCTCGAGGGAGTTGCCCAGTTTCAAATGATGTGTTGAAGATCTTTGTTAATGGCTCACACAATATCTCTGCTCCCTCTTTAAGGACCCATGGAGAGATGTTGTCTGGTCCCACCGCCTTTGAGGTGTCAAGTTCGCATAGCAGCTTCTTCACCTCCTCCTTGGTTATATGTACCTCATCCAGCACTTGCTGGTGTGCCCACCTGTTCTGATTTCCTGGAGTCCTACTGGTTTCCACTGTAAATACCTCTTTAAATCTTGTGTTGAGCTCCTGACATACCTCTCGGTCGTTTCTTGTGAATTCCCCATCACCCTTCCTCAGTCTCATTACCTGATCCTTGACTGTTGTTTTCCTTCTGATGTGGCTGTAGAACAGCTTCGGGTCAGTCTTTACTTTTGATGCTATGTCATTTTCATATTGTCTCTGAGCCTCCCTTCTTATCTGTGCATATTCGTTTCTGGCTCTTCGGCTAATTTCTTTATTTTCCTGAGTTCTCTGTCTTCTGTACCTTTTCCATTCTCTAGTACACCTAGTTTTTGCCTCCCTACACCTTAGGGTGAACCAAGGACTCGTTCTGTTCTTCCCATTATTTCTGTTTCCCTTGGGAACAAACCTCTCCTCTCCCTCCTTGCATTTTGTTGCCACATAGTCCATCATTTCTTGTACTGGTTTTCCTGTCAGTTCCCTCTCCCACTGAAAGTCTTGAAGGAAGTTCCTCATGCCTGAGTAGTTCCCCCTTTTGTAGTTTGGTTTTTCCCAGCCTATTCCTGCTACTCCCTCCACTTGGAGCTCAACTATGTAGTCGATGCACAGGACCACATGATCACTAGCTCCCAGGGGCCTTTCATACATGATACCCTCGATGTCCGACCTACTCAAGTTGAATACAAGGTCCAGTCTTGCTGGTTCATCCTCTCCTCTCTCTCTGGTAGTGTCTCTAACATGTTGATGCATGAGGTTTTCCAGTACCACATCCATCATCTTGGCTCTCCATGTTTCGGGACCCCCATGGGGCTCCAGGTTTTCCCAGTCAATCTCCTTGTGATTGAAATCACCCATAACTAGTAACTTTTCTCCCCCTATGTGTGCTCTTCTGGCCACCTCGGCTAGTGTGTCGTGTGTGTTGCTCTCATCGTATTCTTCTCTTGGCCTCCTGCAGTTCTGTGGTGGGTTGTACATTACTGCAATTATCACCTTATGTGTATGTATGTGTGTGTGTGTGTGTGTGTGTGTGTGTGTGTGTGTGTGTGTGTGTGTGTGTGTGTGTGTGTGTGTGTGTGTGTGTGTGCGTGTATGCCCAATTGTCAAATCTCACAAATAAACAGGGTAATTTCTAAAAAACAGTATCCTAAAGCAGTAGTGGCAACGTAAGAGGCCGACGCCACTACCACCATCAAAGATAATGGGTATTGTAGCGCCATCACATCACCCTTGTGGTTCCTCGCTGCAATACCTTAGATAGAGAAGAGATGCTAGTGGCGCTCCACACGGAGTTGGCACAATTCTTGGAATATCTCAGAGAGAGAAAGTGAGAGAGAGAGAGAGAGAGAGAGAGAGAGAGAGAGAGAGAGAGAGAGAGAGAGAGAGAGAGGAAGGGAGAAACACTTATGAGGAATTTTGTCTCAAATGGAGGACATGATTATATCATTTTTCAATGGGCGGTGCAGTCTATTGTGGGTTACAAATAAGGATTGAGAGGTTTACACATTTTCTCAGGTGGCGATGTTGATTGGAAGTTCATACATTCATTTATTTGTGTGTAAATAGCATATTGGAATATCCAAGATTTGGCAGAGTTGCTGGAATTTGTTGGCGTCGGTTGTAAGTGCTAGAGTTTGCAGGCGCAGGTTGGATGTGCTAGAGTTCGCAGGGTTGGAGTTGGCAGACGTTGGATGCAGGCACTAGAATTTGAAGGAGTCGGTTGGAAGTGCTGGATTTTGGAGGGTCGGTTCGAAGTACTGGAGTTTGCAGACGCTGGTTACAGGTGCTGGAGTTTGCAGATTCGGATTGAGGTGCAGAGATCTGCAGGCTTTAGTTGGAGTACCAGAGGTTAAGTAAGGTTTCCAAGTTAGTTTTAGTTCAAAAATATAAATCTTTATATCATTGTCTTTGAAAAAAAATTGATCTAACTTCCGGTAAAATAATTTTGAGGGGAAAGTTTATTTTTAAGTAACTCATAGAACGCCTTATTAAAGTTTAGATTCTTTTTGTCAGAATCAAGGAATTAAGAAATCTTTGATCGCTGACATGTTCATATGTGTTAAATCACTTACGGGTGTTACGAGTGGTCAGACTAAATATTAATCAATGTAAAATAGTTGACTTGTACTGTTGTATCAAAATAAATCCATTATCAGTCAGAGAAATTAATTTAATTGAACTTTTTGTAAAATAATATAGAATTTTTAAAAATACTGTTAATAATAATGCTATGCAATGACATTTTTATTATTATGGATCGAGCTACCCAGGGCCTCTAATAGGAAAGATTTCGGAACAAGTAGTAAGTGTAAGAATAGATCTGTTGCTAAAGATCCTGGGCTGTGGGAAGGAGTTCGGTTGGGTTGCACTTGGTAGCCTCTGATGGAATATAATAGTGGCATTTAATCAATAGCAACACTGCGACTAGCCAAAGACTCGAACCCATGTCGTTTTGGCCCACCTCATGGTGAGCGAAAATCACATGACGCTCTAACCCACAGGACCACTCAATCCTACAAGAATCACGCACCCAGCAGAGCTAGGTGTTTTACCGTGATCCGAGGAAATGTAGTGATGTGGGTGCTTCTGAGCAAATTTAATTCTACTCCCGTTTGGTGTACTATCCTCCACAAGCAGTATATATATTATTGTAATCACGAACGAGTGGTATTTAATCAATAACAACACTGCGACTAGACGAGGACACTAACCCATGTCGTTTTGGCCCGCCTCACTGTGAGCTAGTACACCAAACGGGGAGTATAATGAAATTAGCTCAAAGGCACCTACACCACCGTATGTCCACGAATCACGGTAAAATAAGTAGCTCTGCTTGGTGCGTGATTCTTGTAGGATTGAGTGGTCCTGGAGTTTACCTTGAGAGGGTTTCGGGGGTCAACGCCCTCGCGGCCCGGTCTGAGACCAGGCCTCATGGTGGATCAGGGTCTGATCAACCAAGCTGTTACTGCTGGCCGCACGCAAACTGACGTACGAACCACAGCCCAGTTGGTCAGGTACTGACATTAAGTGCCTTGCAAGAAAAGTGTCCAGTTCCTTCCTGTGGGTTAGAGCGTCATATGATTGTCGCTCACCATGAGGCGGTCCAAAGCAGCATGGGTTCGACTCGTTCGCTAGTAGCAGTGTTGTTATTGATCAATACCACTCGTTCGTGGGTACAATATCTATCTATCTATCTATATATACGTATATATATATATATATATATATATATATATATATATATATATATATATATATATATATATATATATATATATATATATATATATATATATATATATATATATATATATATATATATATATATATATATATATATATATATATACAAGAATAAACAATAAACATTACGAAGACTAAATTAAATTCCATAAAGGCGGCAGTTTTGTAATGGTGCTATACTTTATATCCAATATGTAAAGTTACGTGCTATGTTTAATATAGCGCTCTTCGCTTATTGCAGTTATTCTCTTAATATTACTTGCTCACACGACGTCAGTGGAAGGCACTTGCAAAAAAAGAATAAAAACATTTCCTGGAATCGGACACTAACCTCAAGTAGGTGTGTTAGTGATATAAAGATCGAGTGTATTTGCATATCTCAAACTCTCTTGATTTTTTCAAACCATTCAAGGAGAGAGGAGGAGTAAGTCTTGATGCTGGGGGGCTTCTGATCAAATGAATTTAAGCTCTTTTTTTTCTCTGGCCAAACCTGATTTCCTTCAATTCCTATGGCACTACCTGACTTATACATTCAGCTCTTCCCCATGAATATAATAATTATTATGTTTTAAGAGTATAGAATACAAATTCCAGTGTTGTGGCTGGACCAGTACACAAATAAGACAAACTTAGAAGACTGAAACTTATGACTACGTTTCGGACTGACGTGGATAGAAATGTGCACGTGAATTGTACAAGTTCATTTGTATAACTGATATTTATTTTCGGTCAACTTTGCCATCAGGGACGAAACAAGCTGAGTGACACGAGCCGGGGAAGTGTGGGAGAGAGGAAGGTCTTTTGAGAAGGAAGTCCAGTGATACCTGTGGGGTTAGTAACCCAGGGATGACGGTGCTGATGGCATGGGTGGTGAGCTCTTCTTCTTCTTCGTCTTCGTCTTCTTCTTCTTCTTCTTCTTCTCCTTCTTCTTCTTCTTCCTCTTCTTCCTTTCTATTCATTTATTGTTACTGCTGCTATGATGATGCTGTTGTTGCTGTTCCTGCTGCATCTGCTACTGCATTATATCTCAGTGTTTCATAATTTTCACTTTGGGTTTTCTAGCTCAGATTCCTGTTCTAGAGTATCTCAATTTCAACGTCGCTCTCACAAAAATAAGTAAAAATTTAGTTGATACTTTTAAAAAGGTGCTCTCATGACAATTGGAACGCAAAAGGTGGAAATCTTAAATGCATATTTGGAGAGAAGCGAAAGTGAATACTTTGTCATGGCGGTATTACGAGGTGAGATGCCAGCCTGCCTGAGCCTCCATGACATGATACTAACTTGCCTGAGGTTCGATGCCAGCCTGCCTGAGGTTCGATGCCAGCCTGCCTGCGCCTCCATGACATGATGCCAACCTGCCTGAGGTTTGATGCCAGCCTGCCTGAGGTTCGATTCCAGCCTGCCTGAGGCTCGATGCCAACCTGCCTGAGGTTCGATGCCAACCTGCCTGAGGTTCGATGCCAGCCTGCCTGAGGCTCGATGCCAACCTGCCTGAGGTTCGATGCCAGCCATCTGGAAGCTCGATGCCAGCCTGCGTGATGATCGATACCAACCTGCCTGAGGCTCGATGCCAGCCAGTTGGAGGCTCGATGCCAGTGTGCCTGAGGAATTATGCCAGCTTGCGTGAGGCTCGATACCAACCTGTCTGAGGTTCGATGCCAGACTGCTGGAGGCTCGATGCCAGCCTGCCTAAGGCTCGATGCCAACCAGCTGGAGGCTCGATGCCAACCAGCTGGAGGCTCGATGCCAGTCTGCCTGAGGAACTATGCCAGCTTGCCTGAGGCTCGATGCCAACCTGCCTGAGGCTCGATGCCAGCCTGCTGGAGGCTCGTTGACAGCCTGCCTAAGGCTCGATGCCAACCTGCCTGAGGGTCGATGCCAGACTGTTGGAGGCTCGATGCCAGTCTGATTGATGAACTATGCCAGCTTGCCTGAGGCTCGATGCCACCCTGCGTTGTACTTGAGGCAAAAAATCGGCCTACGTGTGTGTGGGTGTGTGTGCGTGTGCTTGTGTGTGTGTGTGTGTGTATGTGTGTGTGTGTGTGTGTGTGTGTGTGTTTGTGTGTGTGTGTGTGTGTGTGTGTGTGTGTGTGTGTGTGTGTTCGTGTGTTTGTGTGTGTGTATGTGTGTGTTTGTACTCACCTAATTGCACTCACCTAATTGTGGTTGCACTGGTCGAGACTCAGCTCCTGCCCCTGCTTCTTCACTGAGTGCTACTAGGTTCTCTCTCTCTCTCTGCTCCATGAGCTTTATCATACCTCGTTTTAAAGCTATGTATGGTTCCTGCCTCCAGTACCTCACTTTCTAGGCTATTCCACTTCCTAACTACTCTATGACTGAAGAAATACTTCCTAACTTCGCTTTGACTCAATAGGGTCTTCAACTTCCAATTTTGACCCCATGTTTGTGTCCCCTCTCTGGAACATCCTGTTTCTGTCCACTTTGTCTATTCCACGCAGTATTTTGTATGTCGTTATCAAGTCTCCCCTAACCCTCCTGTCCTCCAGTGTCTTCAGGCCTATTCTCTTAAACTTTCTTCGTAGGACATTCCCTTTAGCTCTGGAACTAACCTCGTCACAAACCTTTGCACTTTCTCTAATTTTTTGACGTGCTTGATCAAGTGTGGGTTCCAAACAGGAGCTGCGTACTCCAGTATGGGCCTGACGTACACGGTGTACAGTGTGTTGAACGATTCCTTACTAAGGTATTGGAAAGCTAATCTCAGGTTTGCCAGGCGCCTACATGCTGCAGCAGTTATCTGGTTGATGTGTGCTTCCGGAGACGTGCTCGGTGTTATACTCACCCCAAGATCTTTCTTCTTGAGTGATGTTTGCAGTCATTGGCCACCTAGGCTATACTCCGTCTGCGGTCTTATTTACTCTTCCCCGATTTTCATGACTTTGCATTTGGCGGGGTTAAATTCGAGAAGCCAGTTGCTGGATCACGTGCCCAGCCTGTCCAGATCTCTTTGAAGTCCTGCCTGATCCTCATCTGATTTAATTCTCCACATTAACTTCACATCATCTGCGAACAGGGACACTTCTGAGTTTATCCCTTACATTATGTCATTCATAATACCAAAAATAGCACCGGTCCTAGGACCGACCCCTGTGGGACCCCGCTCGTCACAGGTGCCCACTGTGATACCTCATCACGTACCATGACTCGTTGTTGCCTCCCTGTCAGGTATTCTCTGATCAATTGCAGTGCCCTTCCTGTTATGCGCGCCTGATCCTCCAGCTTCTCTACTAATCTCTTGTGAGGAACTGTGTGTGTTTGTGTGTGTGTGTGTGTGTGTGTGTGTGTGTGTGTGTGTGTGTGTGTGTGTGTGTGTGTGTGTAAGAGAAATCCGGTTGTCATTCACATTCGCAATATCATTGCATTTCTTCACTTTATATTTCTTCCTTTCACTGCTAAACCACTCTTGAATATCTAATCAGTCGGAAGTCATCAGATTAATCAGCCGATAGTAATTAGATTAATCAATCGAGTAATCAAGAGTAATCTTGCTTCTACGTTTCCTGCCAATTCTATTATAACTGGTGTCATTTCATTAAACTCCTCCAGTTTTTAGGGTTTTATCTTTTTCTCTTACACAAATTCTTCCTCAACGAAGCTTGGGAAGCATTACGAGATAAAGACTGAGATAGATAGTGAGAGAGAGGGAGTGAGAGAGAGAGAGAGAGAGAGAGAGAGAGAGAGAGAGAGAGAGAGAGAGAGAGAGAGAGAGAGAGAGAGAGAGAGAGAGAGAGAGAGAGAGAGACAGACAGACAGACAGACAGACAGACAGACAGACAGAGACAGAGACACCAGGTACCCACCTTCACCCGGATCTCGGGATGTGAAACTTATTTAAAAATGTCGACATTCCAGTCAGTCGTGAACATCCAGCCTTCGCTAGCATATTATATATATATATATATATATATATATATATATATATATATATATATATATATATATATATATATATATATATATATATATATATATATATATATATATATATATATACATATGTCGTGCCGAATATGTAAAACTGGTCAATTAGCAAGAACTCATTTAAAATTAAGTCCTTTCTTAAATTTTCTCTTTTACGTTTAAAGATATATTCTTTTCATTAAAGTTAATGTAAAAAATTTTAATTTTGCTCCAAAAGTATCTTAGAAAACTTACCTAACCCTATTATAACAAGAACAATTTACTTTACCCTAACCCAACTAAATATATTTTAGATTTGTTTACAATAATTTAATACTAAACAAACACAGTGAAATATATTTTTTTCGTTAGGTTCAGAATGATTTTGGCGAAATTATTGCTTAAACAAATTTTCACTTGTCCTATATGGCAAGATGAGCGTTGCTATTTAAGTCAAGATCGCAAGTTCTGCCTATTCGGTACGACATATATATATATATATATATATATATATATATATATATATATATATATATATATATATATATATATATATATATATATATATATATATATATATATTTATATATATATATATGTATGTATTTATGCATGTATTATGCTAAAAATCTAATATGTGCCAATAACTCTCCTTTTTGTTTCATGCATTTTTGGTTATTTTTTAATTAAAACTGCATGTGGTCATCTATCAAAAGCTTTTATTAAAATACAAATATATTCCATCCATTCATTTCGTTCTTGCGTCATTTCTGTGGCCATCATAATGCTGTAACCAAAAGTCTGGCCTCTGGTACACTCCAGAAAATCATTTAGGAACCAAAATTATTCCAGTAAATTGAAAACTCTGTGGTACGGAGCCTGCTCCTGTTTCGTTTACACTCTGCTCTTGCGTGTTATGTCGGTGTATGCATGTTTTGTGGACGCACGTATACCTTGTAGGACTTCTCATCGCATTTATGCTTTGTCGACTTATGTATGTCTTGTCGCTGCGTGTATGGTTGGTCGGCGCATTAATTTCTTATCGACGCGTTTATATCTTATTGATGTGCATATTCACTGTCGAAGAATTTCGGTGCCCCTTGGCCTGGTGGCTAAAGCTCTCGCATCACACGGCGAGAGTCTGGGTTCGATTCCCAGCAAGGATAGAAACATTGGGCGTGTTTCTTACACCGGTTGTATAGGTTCACTCATATTATATATATATATATATATATATATATATATATATATATATATATATGGTATAAACCTTGGTAATAAATACCGACAAGTTGGTTTAGAAAGACACGTAAGCAAACACTATAACATATTTATTAGAAAACGTTTCGGTCCTGGGACCTTGATCACTTCTAACATACAGAGGTAGAAAGACATTATATATATAGGCGGAGAGTGAGATGTGACGCACGTGACCTGAGGAATGTCATAAGAACATAAGAATGGAGGAACACTGTAGAAGGCCTACTGGCCCATGCGAGGCAGGTCCTTATCAAAACAACCTCTGCCTATGATGAGGAGGGGTAGACGATGAAATCATGTGACTCCTGTGTTGTTGGGTTGGTGCTGCTTAAGTATCATGTATCATGCTTAAGTATCATGTATATATATATATATATATATATATATATATATATATATATATATATATATATATATATATATGTCGTGCAGAATATGTAAAACTGGTCAATTAGCAAGAACTCATTTAAAATTATGTCCTTTCTAAAATTTTCTCTTATAAGTTTAAAGATATATTTTTTCCATTAATGTTAATATAAAAATTTATAATTTTGCTCCAGAAGAATCTTAGAAAACTTACCTAACCTTGTTATAACAAGTGAAATTTATTTTAGCCTAATCCAGCTAAATATATTTTAAATAAGTTTACAATAATTTAATACTAAACAAACACAATGAAATAGATTTTTATCGTTTTGTTCAGAATGATTTTTGCGAAATTATTGCATACACAAATTTTCACTTGTCCTATATGGCAAGATGAGCGTTGCTATTTAAGCCAAAATCGCAAGTTCTGCCTATTCGGCACGACATATATATATATATATATATATATATATATATATATATATATATATATATATATATATATATATATATATATATATATATATATATATATATATATATATATATATATATATATATATATATATATATATATTCCTAAATATATTGTACACATACTGGCACATACCAGATGACAGTTCTCTTATCAGGATAATAATTAACGTAGAAATCTCACAAGGCATTTAGGCCATTTATTAAAATAGCATTAGAGTTTCTTAATTTTTATTACGTAAACTAAGAAGGTGTTACCGTAGCTAATTTTCAAAACTAACTACAGCAATATTTGTAAGGCATGGTGTACCACACTACATGCTATCCTGGAGTTAGGAAGGAGGCTTGCCAGGTTATCTCAATTCTCTCTCTCTCTCTCTCTCTCTCTCTCTCTCGCTCTCTCTCTCTCTCATTTCTCTCTCTCCCTTCCTTTCTTTCTCTCCCTCCATTCCTCCCTTCTTCCCTTCAGAAAATTCTGTCCTCGTCTTCTCATTCCTCTTCTTCAATCTCTTACGTTTCCCTCTCACTTCCATGGACGCCGTTACGCCCAATGCCGCTTCATTTTCTATTGCAAACATTCTTTTTCAGCTTCGAAAAATCTCCTATTTGCCAAGTCAAACACAATTCTGAAATCCCATATAATTTTCTTGGAATTCGAGCTTTGAGCTTCTCAGATTATCTCTATTTGCAAATGGCGTTTGGACTTGGATCTCTGAACATTTTTTTTATCGCTTCTTAAGTTTTACTTCAATGAACATGAATTGTTATATGTATGTATGTATATATTAATAATTTTGTACAAAAAGAACCTTAGAAAACTAATCTAACTTTATTATACCAAGCGCAATTTAATTTAGCTTAATCCAACTAAATATATTTTAGATAAGTTTACAAGAATTTAATAATAAACAAACACAATGAAATATATTTTCTTTCTAAGGTTCAGAATGATTTTTGCGAAATTATTACATACACAAATTCTCGCTTGCCTTATTCGGCAAGAAGAGCGTTGCTATTTCATCCAAAATCACAAGTTTTATCTATTCTGCACGACATATATAATATATGTGTGTGTGTGTGTGTCGTGCCGAATATGTAAAACTGGTCAATTAGCAAGAACTCATTTAAAATTAAGTCCTTTCTAAAATTTTCTCTTATACGTTTAAAGATATATTTTTTTCATTAATGTTAATGTAAAATTTTTTAATTTTGCACCAAAAGAATCTTAGAAAACTTACCTAACCTTATTATAACAAGAACAATTTATTTTAGCCTAACCCAACTAAATATATTTTAGATTTGTTTACAATAATTTAATACTAAACAAACACAGTGAAATATATTTTTTTCGTTAGGTTCAGAATGATTTTGGCGAAATTATTGCATACACAAATTTTCACTTGCCCTATACGGCAAGATGAACGTTGCTATTTAAGCCAAGATAGCAAATTCTGCCTATTCGGCACGACATATATATATATATATATATATATATATATATATATATATATATATATATATATATATATATATATATAGATATATATATATATATATATATATATATATATATATATATATATATATATATATATATATATATATATATATATAATATATATATATATATATATATATATATATATATATATATATATATATATATATATATATATATATATATATATATGTCATGCCGAATAGGCAGAACTTGCGATCTTGGCTTAAATAGCAACGCTCATCTTGCCATATAGGACAAGTGAAAATTTGTGTATGCAATAATTTCGCCAAAATCATTCTGAACCTGACGAAAAAAAAATATTTCACTGTGTTTGTTTAGTATTAAATTATTGTAAGCAAATCTAAAATATATTTAGTTGGGTTAGGCTCAAACAAATTGTTCTTCTTATAATAAGGTTAGGTAAGTTTTCTAAGATTCTTTTAGTGCAAAATTATAAACTTTTACATCAACATTAATGAAAAAAATATATCTTTAAACGCATAAGAAAAATTTTTAGAAAGGACTTAATTTTAAATGAGTTCTTGCTAATTGACCAGTTTTACATATTCGGCACGAGATATATATATATATATATATATATATATATATATATATATATATATATATATATATATATATATATATATATATATATATATATATATATATATATATGCATACATATATGCAATAAGATCACAGTAAACAGGTGATATCACAATGTGCAGAACAACCACTCTGAGAAGTCACGAAAGCGCTTGAAATTTCACTATATTTTCAGAGTGGTTGTTCTGCATATATATATACATACATATATAAGTAATCATATGTGTATGGTTATATACTAATTTCTTTAATGTGTATTGTAAAGAATGACATGAAGCTATATATTAGTTAGGCTTCAGTACCTATTATAATCTGACTACTGCATATACCATTGAGGTTAGGTGTTTACATAATTGTATAATGATACTTAGTGAAAGTTTAGCGCTGTGTGTAGTTTGTAGTAGTGTGTATGTTGTGTCGTGTGAGTGCTGTGTTAGGAATGCACAAGTGCTATTAAGTTTTACGTTCCTCTCTAATTTTCAATCAAATGTAATTTTGATATACAGTATTGTATATCCATAATATTTTCAAGTCACAGTATGTTGGAATTGATCTATGAACGTCATATGTATATGAAGTTTAACTAAAATGCCAGTGCCGATTATTTGGTCGTAACATGTCATTACAAACGCATTAATAATACGTCCTTATGTAAAAAATATATGAATCTTACAATATACAATACAGTACAGCCTAATAGGTATAACTGTTAGACTGCGTGTACAGTTGAACTGCTGCAGTTGCTTAATTCCACTGTAGCCTCCTCGAGACTTAACCTTCATGGAGCAGAGAGCAATAATCTGAGGTCTGTTGGAGTGAATGGGTGGTGGTCCTCCTCTATAGTGTGATCGGGAATTGGTGATGGACACTGTCTAGAAAACTGATATCAAATCTCAAATGACTTGGATGTTCACAACTGATTATGAGTGAACGTGAGCGTGTACTGCTATCAAGGTACCAAGCATCGTGGAAAAAATCGGAGTTACTGAGCTATGATCCCAGAGTAAATTTGTAATCGCAGACTTTTCACGAACTTTTGTGAAGTTGATTCCTAATGATAAAAAAATACTTGAGGTCCCAAGTATTGCAATCTAAAGTATTTATTGGCCTTTGGAGCAAGTCACCATTGTACCAAAATACATGTAATGCACCCAGTTACCACTCCTGTTGCGGCCTCGTGAGGTTACCCCCTCCCTTCCATACAGGGCATAGATTGCCATAGCCTTGCTTTTATACTAATCATAAATCTGTTTACGGGGAATGCTTCAGTTACCATTGATGTCATTTAGTTTTGAGATTATAGCGATTATAACGTTGTAAATTCGATATGGTATTCATTTTAAACGCTGAAAGTTAGGTGACAGTGACATACTGTCACCTTATCACAAGAATTTATTTCTTGGCAAAGGATAGGAATGAATTTCTCGCATATTTTTCCCGTGGTTTCCCAATGACACTAATGAAGTTTAATTAGCGAGTCCGGAAAGCTTATGTTATCCGGTTTTTTTTTTTTTCATTTATGAAATTAGAAGCCAGTTGCCGCAAAACTTGTGAAATTCATGCGTGCACATACACACATATACAAATACACAGATACACATGAATATATATATATACATACACATACACATATGCACATATACACATACACATATACATACACATACATCCACAGTTCCCCAGCTCCTGCCTCGCGAATTATAGCGTGGTCTACACGGGTGACGCAGAACAAAGTGTTACACATGTGGAAGACTGAGAGGTGTCGACTGTGAAAGAAAATTTTCTGAGAATCTAGTTCATCTTCACGGAGTAATTACTGGAAAGAGTACGTCGAATTTTATCAGAAAAGAATACTTTCCTAATGTGAGTTTTCCATTACCCAGAATATCCTTAACGTAATGTGAATGCAGGTTGTTTTGCTAGAGAATATTTCACATAATATAAATGCAGATTTAAACACATAAGAAATAGTGAGAACTATAAAAAATAGTTAAGTTATGAGATTCTATGATAACTCAGTTACTTTCTCTCTGCTGTCCTTTTCTTCAAGGCCTTTAAAAAATTCTCGAAGAAATAATTCCCTTGAAATTCATCAGATCATTCACTCGCAAAGCTGCTTAAATACCAAAGCTATCTGCTCATCCCATTATTGTGTAAATTCATGCAAATCGTCGATTTCCAAAGTTTCATCACCATAAAGCACAGTTAGGTACGCAACACAAAAATAAGACCATTTTATTTTTATTTATCAAAATTGGATTGGTCAATAATGTGCTCTACTCTACACACCATGATACTAACTTTTGTTCACACCCACTATGTAACTATTTTCTAGTCATATTCCATCACACAGGGTGGATTTCATATAGTCTTGAAATCTTGTATCCGATTGGCATTGCAGTATGCCTATTGGCCGATGCTAATCAGGCCGTAGTCAAACTTATCCTCTCTTACTCAGACTTCTTCATGTTTTTAAAGCCACACACAGTACTCAATGCTGAGTCTTGTAGACGCATTTTTTTATATAAAATTCTCTTCGACGATATTCTAAAGCCTTTAGGGAAGGAAATTATTCAAAAAGTGTGTTCTGAATTATTGTAAGCACCACGGTATGCAAATTTAACGGTGTGCTTTCTCGCAGTAATTAGTGCTTGTGTCAGAAGGTATGGTGTAGTATGAGCAGCCTACTCATACCAGACATTGTGTGTAATGTGTGTTTGTAAATATAATTACATTCAGCAACCAGTCGGTCACACTACATATTTATCCTGATGGAACCGGGCTGATGCAGTATCACCTGTGCAGTTTGGGATTTCTAAGGGAATTTCCATAGAAGTTTTGTGCGGGACGCTTACCTATCTACCTGCCTGCCCTTTTTTCTTGCCCGTCTGCCTGCCTCACCTTCTTGCTTTCCTGCTTCTTTGCCAGTCGAGGGGGGTACAGAGCAGCCATTTCCTGCGTTCTGGGAAGGATAACATTAGCATTTGGAACCAACAGTTTCAATTTTTTCAAGTCTACATATAAAATTTATCATGATCTAACAAAAAAAAATTTGCTGATATAATTGATTCTGCAACGAGATTCTTTTGTTCATTGTACTATAGTATTTATATTGAAAAGTAACCATTTTAGCGTGTCTAAAACTGTTTAAATTTGATAAGTTTGCATAAGAATTTACACTAGAGATGTTGTATCTCAATGTCTTTTCTAAAAAAATATTTCCCTTGTCGTTTCCATGTTGGAGAAAAGTGCATGTATTTTAGAATGTCTTCAAGCTTTTACTCGAAAATCATATTTTTTGAAAAGAGTTCTTACTCCAGAAAAACCATATCAGTTTTCAAATTCTAAAAGTCTTTCAAGAAAAACTTCTATTAGTACTATTACGTTTAGAGTCTTAAGGGATTTTTGCTGAAAGTTGTTCAACTTAAACATAAAGAATTCGTTTTAGTGAAATAACACGTGTATTAAATTATTTTGCAGACAGTTTAATATATTATCACGCGAGAATTCATACAGGCGACACCAGCTCTGTTTTCAGGAAATCTACAAAAGGCTTCTGAAAAAAGCAGCTGTCACACAAGTTAATTCATTCCAAACAAAAACATATGTTTTTCACAATGCTTTTATTTTTTATCTCGAAAATTTCATTTAGTATTGCACAAGATAATGTATATAGGAGAGAATTCATATTAGTGGTGTTGGTTGTGTCAATACACCTGTTGCACCTATACGCTTAGCAGTACACAGGTACCCGGATATTAGTCAATTGTTGCAGATTGCATCTTTCGGTAGTACTAATATATCTTGGACAGGGTAGGGGTTTGAAATGACATGTGTATTAAAAATTCATAGCCCGTAAATTCAGTGCGGAGGAAACAATTAGATTTGGTTCGGGGAAGGACAAGCTCTGCACAGATATTTACGAGGGAATTTTTTATATAATTTAAATAGATAAATTAGACACGTGTACAACACATGGGTATCTTTATTGAGGAAACGTTTCGCCACACAGTGGCTTCATCAGTCCATACAAAGAACAGGAGTAGTTTGAGGTAATCAGTCGATGTAATCAGTAATCAATCAGTCCATCAATCTTTTCAAGATTGATGGACTGAAGCTGAGGGACTGATTACCTCAAACTACTTCTGTTCTTTGTATGGACTGATGAAGCCACTGTGTGGCGAAACGTTTCCTCAATAAAGATACCCAAGTGTTGCACATGTCTAATTTATCAACCTGTCGGTTCTCTGAACCATTTATCGGCATTTAACTAGCTTACATTTAAAGAGTTTGTCCTTATGTCAAAGCTCTTCTCCTCGTATGCCATCCTAGCGACTCTTCCTCTTTACTTTCCTCCCAGGCTTTCCATTCTCACTCATTAAACCTCTCCAAAGGTCTCGCTTCATCTTCTCTCTACTTACCTCTCCTCTTCTCACCTTCCTACTTATTCCTTCATACTTTTCGTGCTCTCCCTCCCTGCACATTTTTCATACTTGCTTCGCATTAATCACTTCTATTCACCTACTAACCTTCACTGATCGCTTTATTTACTCATTTCTAAATGGTGGACAGTATTTTAAACTACTTACAAAAACACTGATACATATGTTCACATTTATTATTTTCGAATACTTTTAGAAATCTTGTACATAATTTATTGTTTTTGTTGAGACGTTACCTCTTCTAGATGTTAATTAATCGTTCGCTACATAATTCCAAATCCAACAATATGTCTAAAATCAAGAGGAAAGTGAATTTACATTTTGTCGGGATTTATTGCGCTTGAAGATTAAACTTAACACTTCATTTTTATTCCTCTCGTTATATATGCACCAGAGTTTGCTCATTACTTTAGTTTCGATTCTATAACCAGATGAACTAAAGCTCCCGCACATAAAGTGGAGTTTATGCAAACTCTTAAGCGATTAAAATCATACAGGTCTGCTCAGTACCAGTAGCAGCAACAAGACACGCACACACTCCACCTCTGTGACTCAAATGAGTCTGAGATGTTAAGAAGTATTTCTTTAGTCACAGAGTTATCAGGAAGTGGAATGGGCTGGAAAGTGAGGTAGTGGAGGTAGGATCCATATATAGCTTTAAGAAGAGGTATGATAAAGCTCACGGAGCAGGGAGTGACCGACCTAGTATCGGCCAGTGAAGAGGCGGGGCCAGGAGCTACGACTCGACCCCTGCAACCACAATTAGGCAAGTACAATTAGAAGGGTAAAAAGTTGGTAAATTCGAAACTATGGACCTGTCTCCTACTTTGTAGATAATAATCCCATTTGTCATTTTCTCCGTATCAGGCACTCTTAGTTTGTAGTCATACCGTGATATCTACTTAGTTTAATTTATTGTACCCATATAATTTCCATTACGTTTCCACTTCACATGCCCAGCATAACTGGATTCTATTCAATTTCTCTGTCCTCTTATGCTTTGACTATGACGGTATTCCTGAGCAGCAAACATGAAAATATCAGTATTACTAACTGTATGCCTGCCGTGGCACATATGTACCTGAATGACGCAATCCACACTAATAATAACGTAATTCTATATGTAACGAATATTAAAATCTTTTGCGTGTTTCTGAAAGGTGAAGACCGCTTGACATTCTCAACTAACCTCGGGTTAAGGTTATTTTAAGTTAAGTTAATGCAAATTATCATATATTGATGCAAGTTAATAGCAAAAACTCAAAAGAATATGTATGTCTACATACACGGAGAGTATATTAAAATTAACAGACTTCACATGCTGCCATGGTTAGAAATCATAGGTGATCAAGTCTGGAGTATCAGGCAGGAGGTATTACGATGCTTGATCTCTAAATGGTGTACCACAGACATTAGTGAATAAAAAAAAAACTTTGCAAAACGAGCTTTTAGAGGGGCAACATTTCGATTTGTTCTTAATCACCTTAAGTATTTTTTTTATATTTTATTTAAAAAACACAGTATACATGGATGGTATACATAAATTATTTAAAACAAAAAAACGCGAAAACTTTATATAAGAAGACAACATATAACTAAACAGAGGACTACCGGAACATATCTTAACCACAAAATAACTATATAACCAAAACCTGACAGTCTTATTCATATTGTATATGAAATTTTATATACAAAAACAATTTCATATAAACTAATGCATTGCACACTCCATGGTACTATGATTATATAAAAAATTTATATAAAAAACAATATCATATAAACTAATACATTGTACACTCAATGGTACTATGGTTATATAAAATAACTATCAGAAACCTACATGACTCTTGAAATTGAAACCTGGTGTTCTTTATTTTTGGTTCTGCATATACTGAAAAAGGAATCAAAACATGCAAAAAACCTTTAATAATCAACATAAGACTTTTACAGACCTAACATGTATGATTACATATGAGGAAACACTAAGACACATAATACCCCGACCAACCCCATATTTAGTTTCTCAAACTAATTATAAACCCACAAAAAATATACCTTACTTGTATACAGTGATATTAGTAAAGGTGCTTAACTGAACATCAACTGACGATATGCACCATAAATGATAAAAAAAATACATGTGATATCACTGGGTGAGAAAACAACATATCCCACAAAAGCTGCTGCCCAAGGAATTGAGTCCTGGAGATGGGAAGTACAGTGCCTGCACTCTGAAGGAGGAGTGTTAATGTTGCAGTTTAAAAACTGTAGTGTAAAGCACCCTTCTGGCAAGACAGTGATGGAGTGAATGATGGTGAAAGTTTTTCTTTTTCGGGCCACCCTGCCTTGGTGGGAATCGGCCAGTGTGATAATAAAAAATTATATATATATATATATATATATATATATATATATATATATATATATATATATATATATATATATATATATATATATATATATATACATATATATATATATATATATATATATATATATATATATATATATATATATATATACATATATATATATATATATATATATATATATATATATATATATATATATATATATATATATATATATATATATATATATATATATATATCCCATCTCAAGACACGCCAAGGGCTGGACTCCTTCACCGCTATAGCAACCCCACCCTTTAATTTTAAAGAACTGCTAACATACATTCGGTAGCCTTTTAACCGTAACTCTCGCCCAAACTTATAATTGTGTTCTTGTATGAAACATACGTCCACAGCGTACCTGCGCAAGAACCACTCCATCCACACACACTTAAACTCTGCCCGCAGGCCATTTACATTGATGGTAACACACTTGAATTCACAAAAGGAGGTTTTCCTCTATGTTTGTGGGTCTTTCCCGTTCCCACACGTACATTACACTGACCTTCTTTGACCTTTCACCTCCCAAGGCCCCCCTCACCTCTCCGTGCCCTACCCATATGTTGGGCGCTTGCCACAACCCCGTCTGCAAGAGGCGCCTCAGCCACTTTCGACCATAATTTCTTCCCTGGACGCTGTCCCGGTGTCAGGACCTCGTCCATATCCGACACTCCTGCCATCCGTTTGCGGGAACCACCTTCCACACACATCTCCTCACCAGACGAAGCCTCCTGGTGGACTTCCACCACCACCTCATGCAACCGTGTCATTGTAGTCACGTCCAGGTCTCCCATATTTGGCGAATCATCCTTCACCACTTCTTGACACTCCGGTGGAACGTCTGGGCTATGCTCTGCCCCATCCAGGAGATCGTTTAGCACGTTCTCCAGCAAACTTTCCTGTGACAACTCCACAGGCTCCGTAGGCCCCACAGGTGGCGTGGGCACGTTTGTAGTGTCCACCGACAGGGTGGCACACGCCATAGACCGCGTCTCCTCTTGTTGTACTTCCTCACTCCAAAGCTTAGGTCCTTGTTCAGGCGAGGGACCAGTCTCCAGATCAAAGGCCTCGGTTCGTAGGACCACAGGAGAAGGTTCCCGGATGCGTACAACCAGGCGTCTGGAGCACTGAGCAGCCATATGGTCATACGAGTTGCATAACCTGCATGTCTTACGTTGGCCTGCATAGTGAACAAAAACTTGGGTCCTGTAGTGTTCTAGATGAACCTAAGATGGAATCGGCTGTTTTAATGTCATCTTGAGGGTGCAGGAGCCTTCCGGGAGCCCCTCGTATGGGCCCTCCCTCCACACTCCCTTGGTCGCTGCATGTACCGTGCCGTATTTACCAAAAACTTTCCGAATAACATACTCCTCCGCCTCGAAAGGCACGTTCCTTACTTTGACCCAGGTGACGTATGTGGAGACGTAATGCAGGCATACCTCTACGGCTGAATTCACCGCCATTTTCCTCTCTTGAAAAGCTTCTACAATCTTGGAGTAAAAGCCGGCATTTGCGAATTTTACAAAAAACCTCGACATCCCATTGAGAGCCACACCATATAATTCCTCGGTGGGGATGCCGTAGACGTCGCGAATAATGGTAAGCAACAAGACATGCATCGTTGCACCACTGAGAGAGCCACGAATGAATTCAACACAGACCGTGTTTACTCTTCTACCCTGACGATCCGCCATCTTGCGTACTGTAGTACACGGTTCGCCACCAGGTGTAAGCAGGAGCAGGCTCAGAAAGCGTCCTCTCAGCCCGCAGGTTGAGAGACGAATGACGCTTTAGAGGGGCAACATTTCGATTTGTTCTTAATCACCTTAAGTATTAACACAGATCGATACGTCGACCCAGTAAAGGATTGTTTTGCTGTGTCTTCAGGTCTTCAGTGAAACCCAGTAGCACAACTAATCCTGAGAGACTGGGCTTGTAGATACATAAATCCAATACTATTTTGTTCCTCGTAATCGTTTTTCTTTTTCTTTCTTTTTTTTTTTTCCTCCTTCAACATTTGAATTATTAATGTGATAGTGTTGCTGCTTTTGTTGCCAGTTATATTATTAATGTCATTTTTGCTAGATTATTCTTATCCCTTTTCTTATTATCTCACATTTCTGTTTGAGCTTTGATTATTCTTGGCATTCGCTATTTTGTTAACATTTTCCTACTTATTCTTTTTCTTGTTAATGGAGATTATCGATTAACCTTAAGCCCTCATTATTCACTATCATCTGGCAGCGTGACGTGACCAAGCCAGATTCAAGAAAAGCAAAGAGCTCTATTGATTTGCAATATCCGTGCAAGGTGGTGTTTACCCGTGCTGCACCGCCCTTGATAACTGTGTCGGGTAATCTAAAGGAAATCTTATGGACCTCGTCTGCTGCCTTGTAGAATGGAGAGTACATATGGGACTCGTATAGAAACTCGTTTACACACTGTTCACTACTGTCTAGTTGAAGAGTGAAATATTATGTTGTGTTTGGGTTTTATTATTACCTATTTATGGTTAGAGGCAGAGATTTTCGCATCGGAGCGAGTGCGAGTGCGTTTGTCTGTGTTTCTGTCTGAAGAAAATGTTTTAAGAAATTGCTTCTAGCTTGGTAAATGCATTGCACAATCAGCTAATAGTTCATATCCTGCACCAAATACCACTTCTCGAGTATTTAAAATTAGGATAACAGAAATAAATAAAATATGAATTAATCCCATGTAACAATGCCATATTTATGACGATTAAAGCTGGTTAATTATACCATACTAGCATAGCTTCCCACTTTTACCGTCACTGCTTATGATGCTTAGAGCAGGTTAGATGTACTACGTTTTTGGTGGAAGCTGGACAGATAAACCATGTTGTGGCATAAAACAATCGAGATGTACCATTTTATTAAAACTGCAAGGAAAGTATAACGTGTTAATGATCTAATCCAATAAGACCCCAGAAAACAGCCACTGTGAAAAAATAGTGAAATTCCAATCACGTTCGTAATTTCTCACATTATCAAGGAACTGTAAAAAATAAAAGAACAGCTGAACGCTTATAAGGCCTACATCCGTAACGTCACCCGTCCTTTTATCATGATGAGAGTGAAATGGTCAAGGGTTTGTCAAACAGCTTAAACACTTCCCAAATTTTATTAATTATAAATTAATCTAATTTGTATAATCCTAAACCAATATTCATATTAAAATAAAGGGTATTTTTTAGGAAATTTGATTCATTCATATTTCTCTCAACCATAGACCTCATTGATACAACTTCTTTGCTGTTTGAAAATCAAATGGATGGTGAAAATTTTACACGTATAAACAGAGCATTAAATTCATGTCCAGTTCTAATGTTATATTCACGTTGGTGTAATCTTGGTTCAAGGCTTTACCCAATTTGACCGTAATAAACCTCATTGAATTTTTACAAAGTATCTTGTATATAATTTTATCAGTCTTTTTTTTTTTGATTGGTAAAATTATATTTAAAAATGTTGATACAGTAAAATGAAACTTCTGATTAAAAATTACAGAAAACAAATGCTGACGGTTGTCTACAAGATTCATTGTAAAGTGAGAAAAGCCTTGAACTAAGATTACAACAACATAAATATAGCATTGAAACTGGGCAAGTCTAATGCTCTGTTTATGCATGTAGGAAATTTTAACCATCCATTTCATTTTCATAAAGCCAAGAACGTTGTATCAAGCAGGTCTATAACTGAGATAAGTATAACTGTATGAAGCTTCATAAAAAAATAGCTTTGATTTTAATATAAATATTGGTTTAGGATTATACAAATTAGATTAATTTATAATTAATAATATTTGAGAAAAGTTTAAGCTATGTTTGACAAGTCCTCCACCATCTCAACCGCATCATTATTAAGGGACGAGTAAGATGTTTGTTATCTTGGCCTTAGAAGCCTTCAGTTGTTTTATTAGTTTTACAATTCCTTGGTAATGTAAGAAATTACGGAATCACTTGAGAGTTCACTATTTTTTTACAATGATTATTTTCCATCTTAATGAATATATTTTGAGTAGAAATACAATACTTATAATCGTAATTGCTGAGAAAAAAATATTTTGATGGTAAAAGTTGGATAGTTATTCCAGGCTCATAAGGGTGACAGGTGTGTAGAGGTACCATGCTTGCGTGGGAATAAACTGAACATATACCAGGTTACTTTTGCAGCTAACCAACATAGGTACACCAAAGCCGTCACATATTTAAGGGTTATCTCGCCAAAATTCCCGTGAGCAGGGTAACTGATGCTCCACACATAAAGTATTACGAATATTTGGGGAGCCTTCATGAATTTCGGCAAAAACACAACATTGAGTTTAGATACGAAAACAAACAATATTTACTGACAATTAGTGATATTTGTTTTCAATATAGCAGGAAGCACGCTATCCTGTTCCTCCTCCTCCTCCCCCTACCCCAGCCCTCAACCTCCTCTCACCCCCACTGCCCCTTCTCTTTCTCCCCCTTTTCCTCCAGTTACCTCTCTCTCTCATGGAATTCTGCCTAAAATACCCATAACTAGTAGGAGTCGTACAGCGCATGGAGAATGGAAGGAAATAATATTCTGTGTAATTACGGAGAAGGTAGCTGCCTTTCTTTGGATTAAATCCTTTCTTCAGCAGCAAGACTTGCCCTTACTTCAGAAGAACCTTCCTCGTCATATCGATTCTTTCATCATCATCGCCCGTCCCTCCCCGACCATCGGCTTCTTTAATGGAACACTTAACGATAGCTTCATTGTCTCACTGAAGTCTCTCATCTTAGGCTGACAGATTTCAACACTGTATGTAAGCCAACCTGTCTAATGGAATATGACAGGGAAAACATACAGTGTGGTGGAATATGACAGGGAAACACCATCCGATGTGAGGAAACCCATGCTGTGTAATGAAATACGATAGGGGCAAATCCCATGATGTGTGATGGAATAAGACAGAAAGGTACAGGTAACCTCTGCTCCTGCTATGTTGCTGTCATATAGAATTGGGTAACAGCACGTTTGTTGACGTATGGATCTTTGCTAAATAAAAAAAATTACCCCTGCAGCCCTCAATTCCCCCAACAGCCTCGCCAAAAGCACATACGTGATTAAATACACAAATACTTTCAACAATAAATAGCAAACGATTCATCATGTTTATTTTAATCAGAGGGAAGTGGTATTCTTATAGGCAGTACAGCAGCTGGGGAATGGGAGGCATTCAGGGTCGACCCGAGGAACAATATAATGCAGTTCCATCGATCAAAAGCCGGTAAGAGGCACTTAATCCAAGGAAAAGGTCCGGCAAAGCATCATTTGCAAAGCCTATGCCGTTTAATGAGACTTTTCGCTGCTGGGATTAAAAAAAACTCGTAGATCGAAACGCTTCACAATTAAATATGAAAATGTCGTATTTGACTCTTTTCCACACACACACACCTCTCGGGAGGTGTTGCTAGTGAAGGACTCCTTGACGTATTCTTTCCTTCCTTGGAATGAACCTTGAATACATCCCATATCCCAGGTGCTATACGACTCATTCGATTTTAGCGTTTTCTCCTGATTAAAAAGAAATCCACCCGAGAGACAAATTTATCAATCACTTCTATCGCCTCTAAATTTATCATCTAATTAATTATCAATTAAAAAATACAGAAAACCGCAATAAATCGTTAATAACTAATAATTATGTGAGATTAAAACAGTTATTAACAAATGAAGCTTACTGTTTGAAGTAGCTTAACTGTGCAATAAATAAATTCAAGCTTAAGAGCTTTAAAGCCGTACAACGGATAAGAGATTTGTATTAAAATGAGAAACAGAACGTCACAGTATCGTGGCTGGAACTATAAACGATATCTCGCTTCGTCAACAACCTCTGACGGTTAAACTATGGGCCAGGTGGGGCTCGAACTCATGGCAAGTGAGTTGTTCCTCAAGGACCGAAACGTCGTCAACAATTTCATCCCCAAATTGCTAGATAGTATTGAGGTGAGTGTTAAATTTAGTCAAAGATTAAAGATG